>NC_048596.1:116040880-116312435 GCF_003668045.3 Cricetulus griseus | reverse complement strand
TGCTTCCTCCTCCTCCTCCTCCTCCTCCTCCTCCTCCTCCTCCTCCTCCTCCTTCTTCTTCTTCATTCTTGGGGTCAAACTCAGGTCCTCATGCTTGTGCATCAAGCACTGTACCCACTGAGTCCCCCAGCTCCAGGTATAACCATTTTAATATGCTTGTGGGTTGGGTTTGCTAGTGTATGTTGAGGACGTTTGTATCCAGTCCTTAAGGGACATTGGTGTATAGTTTTCTGTGTCTCTGACTAGTTTGGGTGTCAGGGTGATACTACTTTTGTAGTTAGCATGGGAGACTTTGAAGAAGATTGGTATTCTTTAAATGATAGAGGTCATCCATCTGTTCAGATTTAATCTCAGTTAGGTTTTATGTTTCTAGAAATGTGTCTATTAGATCCAGGTTACTCAAATTTATAAGATGCATAATTGTTCATTATACTTTCATAATCCTTTTCTATTGACATAAGATTAGTTACCATCTCTACTCTAATTTGTGATTTAGTAATTTAAGTCTTTCCTCTCTTTTGATTTGTTCATGTAACTAAAGGTTCGTCAACTTGTTTTTTTTTCCCTAAGAATCACATTTTGGCTTTATTGATTTCCTCTAATGTCTGTTCTGTCATTTCAATTTATCCCTATGTTTTATTTCCTTTCTCTTGGAAGCTTTGGTTTAGTTTATTATTTTTCTAGTTCCTTAAGTTATAAAGTTAATTTGATAATTTGAAATCTATTGTGATTCTTTTTTTAACATTTTTTTAAAAAATTATTTTAGAAGCACTGTTATTTACATAATCATTCCCATTCCCTCTCCCTCCCATCCTCCTATGCTCCCCCCAACCCCCCCAAACCCACCCCTCCCACTCCCCAGGGATAGTGAGGCCCTCCACGGGGGATCATCAAAGTCTGTCACATCATTTGGGGGAGGACCCAGGTCCTCCTTCCTGTATCTGGGCTGCAATAGTACCCCTCCATAGGGATTGGGCTCTCAAAGTCCATTTGTGCTCTAGGGATGAACACTGGCTCCCCTGTTAGAGGTCCCATAGACTGCCACATTCAGAGGGCTTGGTTGGGTCCAATGCTGGTTCCCCAGCTTTATGACTAGGGTCTCTGTGCTCTTACTAGGTCAGGTCAGCTGTTTCTGTAGGTTTTTCCAGCATTGTCTTGGCTCCTTTGCTCATCCCTCCTCCCTCTCCACAACTGGATTGGGGAGTATGGCTCAGTGTTTAGCTGTGGGTGCCTGTTTCTGCTTCGAACAGCTACTGGATGAAGGCTCTAGGAATGGTAACCAACGTAGTCATCAATCTCATTATAAGGGAAGGGCATCAAAGGCAGCCCCTCTACCACTGCCTAGATTCTTAGTTGGGGTCATCCCTGTGGATCCCCTAACATTTCCCCTGTGCCAGACCTGTCTCCAAACCTGTACTGGCTCCCTCTATCAAGGCATCTCCTTTCTTGACCTCCTCTATTCCTCCCGTGACTCAGTTCTCTTGTTCTCCTCCCCCCTCCCCTTCTCCTCCTCTCCCCTTCCACCTCCCTCCTCTCTCCCCCCCATGCTCCCACTATCGTGATTCCTAATTTTTAAAAAGTGTGTGTGTGTGTGAGAGTGTGTGTGTGAGAGTGTGTGTGTGTGTGTGTGTGTGTGTGTGTGTTGTGTGTGTGTGTGTGTGTGTGTGTGTGTGTGCCCATGGAAGCCAGAGACAACAGGTCCCCTGGAGCTGGAGTCACAGGCAGTTGTGAGCTGCCTGACATGGGTTCTGGGAACCAGATTCAGCAAGAGTAGTATGTGCTCTTAACTGTTGTGCCACCTCTCTAGCCCCCATTGTGACTCTTAATGTTAACGCCTGTGGCTATAAATTCCCCCTTAACACTTTTTACTGCTACCTGCTTCTTGGTCAGAAGCCAGTGACAATAAGCAACAGTTGTGATTGGAACACCAATTTCTGAGATTTGGAGGAAGGAGGCCTGCCTGCATGACCATGCTCTTTCCTGATGTTTATGTTTGGATTGGTCTGGGAACCTGTGCACACTACTTGCATGGAGCTAGGTGTGGCAGGCTGACACTAAGAGTGGAAATGGACTGAAGTGAACCACATTTCCCATGTATCTCAAGGGCTGTCTCAGACTCATTCCCAGTACAGTATTGCTTAGGTAGAGGTCTTCCTGCTACTTTTCACTTCTGCGATTTAGGTTGTGCAGAACCATATTTTCTTGTAAAAAAAAATCTTGGCTTTAGCATCCATTTATGCGCACCCTTACAATGATGTCCCACAGTGAGAAGCCACGGAAGAGCACTGTTTACTGGCTTGCTCCCTCATGGCTTGCTTAGCCTGCTTTTTTTTAAAGCAGCAAGGACCACAATGGGCTGGGCCTTCTCAGTTACTAATTTAGACTTGCCTACAGAATGAATTTCTCAACTGGGAGCCCCTCTTTCCAAATGACCTGGCTTATATAAAACTGATATAAAACTAGTCAATCACTTTTCCTAGTTAAAATTATATGTGGGTTACCTAAGCACATTTTATTACATTTTTTGTACTTAGTTTTAGTTTACAGCTTGAGAAAAGAGATTAATTAGCAGGAGATACTTTATAGAAAGTATCTAGTTCTGGGGTTGTTATTCTAGATGTGAAACCACACCATCTCCCAGGGCTAGGAATCTCTTTAGTACATGGGATCTTAGATTCCAAAGTCAGTCTCTTTCTCTAGGCTAGGCTTTGTCTTTTTTCAGAACAGAAGTCAAATATAGAATGAATATATATATATGTAAATATATATAAATATATATATATTTCTTCTAGAAGACTAGTACTCTGTGTGTGTGTGTGTGTGTGTGTGTGTGAGAGAGAGAGAGAGAGAGAGAGAGAGAGAGAGAGAGAGAGAGAGAGAGAGAATGAATGCCATCACACATCACATGAAGAGGTTAGGACTACCTTTATGTGCTCAGTGATCACACTTAGGCTTTCAGGATTACATGGCAAGTGACATCACCTGCTGACCTATCTCGCCAGTCCTCGACCTTATTTTTTGAAGTAGTAGTTCTCAGTGTACCTAGAGTGCATTGATTCTGCTAAACTAGCTGGCCAGTGAGCCCCAGCATTTTCCTGTCTCCATCTTCCCAGTGCTGATATTACAGATGCACACAGACACATCCAGCTTTTTAGGCAGTTGCTGAAGATCTCAGGTCCACATTTTTTTTTTTTTTTGCAACAAACACTTTGCTAACTGAACTATGTTCCAGCCTGGATGCTGTGTGTACTAGTGTCAAGTGTTTAGTGTCAGCTTTTCCTAGGGTTAAGCATGTGTTAACCAAGGCTGTTGCTCCTCTGTAAAAGGAAGTGTCAACTATTTCTCAGAGAAGTTTCTCTGACATACATCCATTGTTCTGACTGCTAAGTTGCATTATTCATGTGTCATTTTGGATGTAAGATTTTGTTATCTATCAGGAAAAGGTGGGGATAATCTACAGGGACTTCCAGTGTTTATTTAGTATCTCCTCTTCAGAGGATCTTTGTATTATAATCTTAGTTGATCTTTGTAGCAAATGAGAAACTGTGGCCGAGGAAGGATGAGTAACAAACCCTCCTAGAGTTACACAAAGCTAGCAACAGACAGTCACCCTTAGATCAACACATTTCCATTCTTCTTTCTTAGTCTCACTTCTCCTGGGTGTTTAAAGTGTGTGATTATAATTCCTCTTACTTATCTAATATTTATGTAATTTGGGGGGTACATATTTTACTTTTTCAAAATCTCTTTCTTACAGGTATCAGTAACTGATGTAGAATTTGGCCCAATGAGATTTCATCAAGACCAACTTCAGGTACTGTGCTGTAATGAACATATTTTAATTTTCTTTAATGAGGAGAGAGTTTAAAACTATACATTTAAGATATGTGTTTTTCTATTTAGCTACTAGCACTAGGTCATGGTTAAATTTCTTGGACTTGGTAACAATGTTATAACCTTTCCTTATGAAAACATGCTGAGGTTAAAATTTAGGGTTGCAATAATGGAGAGTATATGTAATTGTGCATACAGTCACATGTGTATATCCATTGAGAGGAAGCAAAACCAAAGTGGTAAAAGGCTAAAAGGCTAAGGGCTGATTAATCTAGAGGAAGAATTTTTAAGGCATTGTCATTCACAACTTCTCTGTAAGTTTGAATTTTTTCAAAATGAAAAGTTAAAAACTTAGCCATTTTATTATACCAGGTTTGTTTTTTATTTTGGGGACAAGGCTTCATGTAGCCCATATTGGTATCAGGGGGCTACAGAGATGACTTAGTGGTTAAGAGCACCTGTTGCTCTTACAGAGGACCTAGATTGTGTTCCAAGTGGACACCTGGTAGCTTACAACGGTCTGTAACTCGAGTGCCAAGGGATCTGACACTGTCTTCTGGAACTCGTGGGAACTTTACTTTACACATGTGGTACACATACATACATGCAGGCAAAACACCTGTACCCATAAAATAAAAAATAAACAAATCTTTAATAAGTGATAAAATGTAGCCAAATTGTTTGAAGCTTCCTGCACATGAACTATGTTTACTACTGTATTTTAACCTTGTGAATGAGGCAGAGAAAGGTGTGTGTTCTTGATTCTTTGCATTTGTGGTATTTGAACAGTTGGGCAAACTTTCAAGGAGATAAAGGATTCCTTTCAGTTTTGTAGTCAACCTCTGTCTATCAGACTGCTCATTACCACACAGACACTGTAGTTTCTTGAGTCTAGCTCTGAAGGGATGAAGCAGAGGTGTTTTGAACTTGATTTGGCTGGGAGGCCTGGTTGGATAGGGAGGAGGCAGCAGGTCTGGGATTTATGTGGTACAGGCCAGACAACAAAACAACTAGCTATTGGCCTGGCATTGGCATAGATGCTACCTACATTGTCTGGGCTCTGCCCATGTCACTTACCCGGCAGGCTTTAAAATACAATATTGTAGTCTTCAAATCTTCTCCCTCATATTCAGAATGACTTTTTAACTTGTTGGCATTACATAAAATTTGAGTCAATGCATGTCAAGTATATCATTTAAGGGTTATGTGTCTCAACAGTCTCACTAAGTGCTAGCATTTGCTATCTGGGGCATTTCGCTAAAATACCAGCATTTGTCATATTAGTTAACTGTCGGTTTGCAAACATCAACATTTGTGTGTTTTGATTTTATTTTAAGATAAAATGTTCTGTTGAGTCTTATTGAATCCTATCAATGGGGTTATCATCAAAAGAAGTAAGCATATGTTCCAAGCACTTGGACTTCCAGGCTAGAAAGTAGCAATGACTTGTGGACAACGAATGCTAATATCCCTGAGTTATATGTAAGAAAAAAAATGTGTATTTACTGATGTTACATTCACATCTTGTGTCTTCACCTAAGCATTTGAGAATTTTCTGTGGCTTATTTAAAAATGACAGTTATAACAAAGTTTTAAAAAATGGTGTTTGTCCTCCTTTGGTCCAGGTACTTTTAGTGTTTACCAAAGAAGATAGCCAGTGTAATGGATTCTCCAGAGCATGTGAAAAGGCTGGGTTTAAGTGCACAGTCATCAAGGAGATGCAGGCTGTCCTTACCTGTTTCCAGGACAAACTCCATGACATCATCATCATAGACCATAGAAATCCCCGACAGCTGGATGCAGAAGCACTGTGCAGGTAAGCCCAAGCCCCAGCCTAAAGAGTCCCATTGGCCCTTGTAACAAGAAATGCAGCCTGTAGACAGAATTTAATGAATTTAATTTAAGTTAAATTCAATTTCAATTTCCTTATGTGCAAAGAAAAGGCATTTTAACCTCATTTGTTTCTAGTACTAATCTTTATTTCTTGTTTGTCTTACTTGCTTTATTTAAAACAGTAAGAGATTGTCGCCGGGTGTTGGTGGCGCACGCCTTTAATCCTAGCACTAGGATTAATTGGGAGGCAGAGGAAGAGGCAGGTGGATCTCTGTGAGTTCGAGGCCAGCCTGGTCTCCAGAGCAAGTGCCAGGATAGGCTCCAAAGCTACACAGAGAAACCCTGTCTTGAAAAACCAAAAAAAAAAAAAAAAAGAAAGAAGAAAAAAGAAGAGAGAGATTGTCTAGCATGCACAAAGCCCTGGGCTTGTTCTCAAATACCACAAAAAAAATAATGAAAATAAAAAAACAATAGTAAGAAATTATAATAACAACCATTATGAGTAAGATGAAACCCAACATTTAATTCATCCCAATTATCATTTGCATATTACTGAAACAAGAATGACTAGAATTTCCTAGCCTGTTTTTAAAGAGCTCTCTGTGTCTTCATGTGGGTGTGTGCCCACATGTGAAGCCCAGAGGCCAATATAGGTGTCCTTTCCAGCCACTCTGCAGGGTGGGTTTGTTTGTTTGTTTTGAGACAGGATCTCTCCCTGGATCTGAATTTCAGCTTTTCATCTAGGTTGGCAGGCCAATAAGTTCTAGGAATCTGTCTGTTGGCAACTTCCCCAAGCCCTGGGCTCATGGATGCATGCTTCAATGCCAGGATTTTACTTGGGTAGTGGAGATTCAAACCTGGTTCCTCACACTTGTATGACAAGCCCTCTAAGAACTGACACTCTTCCTAACTAACTGGTAGCTCTTGTGTGGCTCCAGAATTAAACAGTACACAGGAGGCTTGGCTGGCCAGTGAAGAGCAGACCTTTACAAATATGGTTCCTGATACTCTTCCTGGTAGACCCTGGATCTCAGGTCTTTCTTGTTGACTCCTTCCTACCACTTCATCTTCATCTTGTGGGGAGATAGCTTGGGGCAGGGTAGGTCTTTGTGTCCCCTCATGAGTTTCCTAGAGGCAGGAGTAGGTCTTGATTGTTTCTCAGGTCAGCTCCATCTTGGCCTCAGCCTTTAGCTGGTTTGTCTCTTAAGATCATTTCTACAGAGGCTTCTACCCAGTGTGAACTGTTTCATCAAGAAATTTCTTCAGAATCTCATTCCTTAATTGACTTTCCTTGCTCTCAATAGACCTGTGCAGCCCATGAGACCTTAGCCCCGACCCAGCACTGTTCTTCCCTTTGTCGTCCTTTTAGGGGATACCTAAACAATAGCAGCCTGTGAAAAGCTTTTCATCAATTGCTGATCTATCCAAATTACTATCATTCACCTGTAGCTCTTTACTGGACATTTAGAACTCCTTGTACTCCTGTGAAATACCTTCTTGAAGGCCAAATGTTTTGCCTATTGCATTTCCAAATCCTCCTGTTTCAGAGCCTTAATTTTGCAAGTCTCAGTTTTAGGCACTACATGTGGTACTATAGCAGTATGAATGAACAAAACATGCCACTTGCCTCCAAGGACAATGCTTTAGTTGTAGAGTGCGATGGTTAACTTCAGATTGTCAGCCTGACCAGATTAAGACATGCTGAAGGCATTAGTGAGATACTTCTGTGAATGTCAGTTTGGGCATTTCTAGAGATGTAGGACACACAATGAATCTGGGTCCTGGACTAAAGAAACAGAGAGAAAGGTAAGTACCACCGAGCTCTAGAACTCTTACTCTCTATGTTCCTGATCTGCTGAGATGTGAGTAAGCCCCCTTTGCCACTGCTGTGAGCTGCTCCTGCCACTGGCCTTCCCCACCATGGTGAACTGTATGTATCTTCTGAACCATAAGCAAAAATAAACCTCTTTTCCTTTAAGTTGCTGCTTGTCAGCAACCACTTAAATTGCTAATTGGTCATAGCACAAGAAAAGTGACTAATACATAGAATTTCTTTGTTTCATGTAACATAAAGCTTGAGACTAGGTAATTTATAAAGAACAAAAATTAGGGGGCTGGAAAGATGGCTCAGTGGCTAAGATTGCCTGCTGCTCTTCCAGGGGATCTGAATCCAATTCTCAGTACCAGTACCCATGTCAGATGGCTCACAACTGCCTGGAACTTTTTGGGGGAGGGGGTGGCTGTGTCTCACTTTGTAGCTCTGGCTGTCCTGGAACTCAATATGCAGACCATCCTGAATTTGAATTAACGAAGTAGCCTTGAGCTCACATTGATCCGCTTTTCTCTGCCTTCCAAGTGCTGAGACTGAAGGTGCATACCACTGTACCCAGATGGCTACCTATAACTTCAGCTGGGGAATGGGTTGGGGATCCCAATCCCTCTTCTGGCCTCTACTGTCACCCACACATACATGTCAATACTCACAAGATACACATGTGTATACATAAATAATAAAGAAAAAATAAGTATGAACAACAGCAACGAAGAAAAAATTAATTTTCTCATAGTTCTTGTGACTGAGAAAACCAAGCTGAAGGTGCTGGCAGGTTCATTTATCTGGCTGCATCCTCTGTAACGACAGATGGCTTTGTGAAATCTCCTTATAAAGGCTTTAATCTCAATCACTGGAGAGCAGCCTGCAGGGCCTAAGTTCTTAAGGCCCTACTTCTTGGTGCTATCACATTGGCAACACATAAACTGTGGAGGTCACATAGTCAGGCCATGCAGAGGCAGGCAGGTCAACTTGGAAGGAGAGATTTATAAGGAGAGGAGGTCTTCTGAGAAGATATTTGAGTTGAATAGTGAGGGATGGGCAGAAGTTTTGGAAAGATTAAAGGCAGAGAGAGGGCAGCATAAGTAGGAGCAGCAGGGTGTCTAGGCTTCTCTGCTCACTGTCCATGGGTGTTGGTCCAACAGCTGAGTGTGTGGCTCAAGGGAGGCTGGGACAGCAGATAAGAGCCAGATACAAAGGCCTAGTGTTTTGAGCTAGTCATTTACTCTCCTCTGGGTAGTTAAGACACTGATACTCTGGGCATGGTAGCATATACCTCTAATCCTCTACTTAGAAGATGGAGGCAGACAATCAGTTTTGAGGCCAGTCTAAGCTACATAGTGAGCCTCTGACTCTGCTACACTATAAGGACTAATCAAGAGACATGCACTCCTGGCTTTTACATGGGTGCTGAAGATCTGAGCTCAGCTATTTTTTTTTTTCTTTTTGAGGCTAGCCCTTTGCCAACTGAGCCGTCTCCCTAGCTCTGAATATTCTTTTGTGAGAAACTGCAGAACATTTTAGGAGAGGTAAGAAATACTCCTTGGTGCCATAGAAGCACAGCTGTATAATGGAAGGGAGAGAGAGGAAAGCCCTGGGTAGAAACCAGACATGCTCTAGCAGAATTAAAATCCACATACATACAGAAGCAAGACTGAACTTAGCATGGGGAACTGGCTCAGCAGGTACAGAGCTTACTGTACAAGCGTGAGAACCAGAGTTCAGGTCCCCAGAACCCATGTAAATGCCAGGTGTGCATGGCCCAGCTGGAGTTTCAGCCTCAGAGGGCAGAGATGAGGTCTTTGAACAAACTGGTTATCTAAGTGACCTGAAACAGTGAGCTTCAGGTTCAATGGAGAGACCTTGTCTCAGTGAATAAGGTGAGGAGCGATTGAGAATGACTCCCAACCTCAGCCTGGGCCTGCACACACCCTAAAAATATAGACACATGTTCCTCCTCTCAGAAAAAGAGAACTTCGAGTTTAAGGCACATTCATATAATCTCTTGATTCACCTTGGTCTGAAGATCCTTTTTACCATTGTACTCTCTTCTTTTTAATTTGAACCTCACTCCATGGCAGAGGGCATAGCAAGGTAGAACAGACCCACGTGCAACTCTTTACAGGGCTCTGTTATGTTCTCACAGTGAGCCTTCACCAGGCAATCTTTTTTCAGTGTTAATGCTGAGGCCCTTGTCAGAATCATTTGGAGTTGTCTCATGTGACTAGAGACTGGTTGTTTCTCTGCTACACATTTCTGGTTCTTTACCTAATAAATCCTCTGCAGGACATGTAGCCACCTAAAAAGTGTATTGCATTCTTTAGCTTTTCTTGCAGCTATCCATTGGAAATTATGCATTTTCTGGAAAGTATCCTTGATGTGAGGGAGCGTGCTGTTTTTCCTCATGTCTAGAATGTGTACATTATAGCTAATATTCAGATAATCTTAGACCATAAAGAAGAAATCTTGTTTAGATAATAGGGAAATACACAATGAAAAATTCATGTTCCTGGTCCTGCAGAGTGCCATGGCAGTTCTGAATTGTCCCTCTGCATATCTTTCATGTGTGACAGGAATAATATATACATATATATATATATAATGTACACATAATATATATATATATATATATGTACACATACATACACACACACACATATTGGATGCAGAATCTCTCTCTATAGCTCTGGCTACACTGGAACTTGCTATGTAGACTAAGCTGGCCTTGAACTCAAAGAGATTCACCTGCCTCTGCCCCTCTGCTCTTCTGCCTTATGCTTGGATTAAGATGTGAGCCACCATGCCTAGCAGGAATGTATGTATGTATGTTTGTATGTATGTATGTATGTATGTATGTATGTATGTATGTATGCACACAGACACACACAGACACAAAGACACACACAGACACACACACCACTGTTCTTTGGGGTTTTCTATCATGTGCAGTCAAAGGTAGTACAGTTCTTTATAGTCACATGACTTTAAAATCTGCCTACTTAATGTCCATATGTACAATTTAACTGTGGCAAGTCATTTCTTTCCTAGTTCCATGAATTCTAAAGCAAGAGTATTAGTTTTTAAGGCTATTGTTTCTTATGCCAGGTTCTGTCCCTGACATTTCTATTTCTAGCCAGTTGTTCATTTTTATTAGAGAAAGTCAAGTGTATGCTTACATCTGTCTTTATGTAGAGTTTAGCACTGCTTTAGTGGACTTGTTGCTAGGTGGACATGGTCCTCCCTTCTGCTTCCTCCTTGACACAGTGCCCTTGTTTGTTTCCTCCAGTAATGGGCAGGTTGTCCAGAGCTCCTCCCTGATAATCACTCATGGTTGCCTGCTTGCCACTATATTACCGCTAAAATGCTAAGAACTTATTTGAAGGCTGGCTGGAAACATAGCTCCCCCCCCCCCCCGCTTCTTCATTCTCCATCCCTTTTATGATGAAAGATGTGATGGAAACATGTAAGAACAGATGCAGTGCCCCTAAAGTTACAGGAACAGCATTGATGAGTCCATGCTCCTTCCTCAGCATGTGCAGATGAGGGTCTGCTGTACTGATAACCTTTCTAGGCCTGAGTGATCCTCCCCTGGCATTTATCTCCAGAAATTGAGTCTGGCCTTCTCTGGGCCTGGTGACCAGAGATGAACACCTAGCCAGCAAGCCCTGTTTGGGAAGTTTTTTTCCAGTAGAGCTCTGCAGGGCCTTTGGATTGGCTCCTATGGGGAAGAGGGCAGGTGAAAGCTGGAGGAGTGCAATGGACACTGGGAAAACAGGAATGTTAGAAAGATGGGGAGGGGGTGTAAGCTATGGGTCCATGAGAGAGATTAGCTGGGCCCTGGAGCTTCTTTACATTCATGTGCAGCTCTCCTTGAGGACCACTCTGTGTCTATCATTAGACCCTAAACCTTTCTCAGCCTCAGAGCCACAGGAACCTACAGTCTGCATGCCCCAAGGTAAGTAAGGGTGAGCAAAGGATAAAGGTTTTGCCCATTCTGTGACCACATTCATGCTCCAAGAGTTAGTGTAGTGTAGTGATGGTGTTTTGGTTTCATTTTTGTTGCTGTGATAAAATATCCTGACAAATAGTGACTTAGAGGAGAAAGGTTTATTTTAGTTCACAATCCCATGTTAGGGTCTGATAGGAACCTGAGACAGCTAGATACATTACATCCCCAGTCAGAAACCAAGAGAAATGTGTGCACACATGCATGCTCACTTGCTTGCATTGTGCTCAGCACAGTTTCTCCACTCTTAACACAGTTCAGGACTACCTGCCTAGGGAATGGTGCTACTCACAGTGGGCTGGATTTTCCACATCAGGTAACTTAATTAAGACAATCCCCTACAGACATGTCTGTAGGCCAACACAATGCCGACAATTCCTCAGTGAGACTCTGTTTCCAGGATATTATGGGTTGTGTCAAGTTGACAATTAAAGTGAATCATCACCAGTAGGTAATTGGGACAGAATCCACATGGATACTTAAGGCCTACAAGTCTTAAAATAGTTACTCTCTGGCTCTTTACAGAAAAGTCTGCCAGGACCAAGGTACCCCCATGGACATCCATAGTAGTTGTGTTATGTACCATCTCTGGGGGAATTAGGAAGTAGCCACTTAAATCACTTTTGTGTTCTGTGTTGCAGAAGTGGCTCTATTTATTTATTTATTTATTTATTTATTTTTCTAATAGAGCTTAAGTCATGTATTCAGCCTTGGCTAGTCTCTGGACCTCCAAAAGGCTACTAGCATAGTTCTCCCTTGTATAGACTAGGACAGTCTATATAATGCCCCCTCTACGACTTCCATCTACAGCCCCTCTTCCTCCAGTGGCTGCTGCTTCTTAGACAGCTGCACCTTCTCGTGGAAGCTGAGTTCAGAGTTGTTGTATGCCTCCAGCAGAGTGTTCCTTTCCTGTCTCTACTACTCTGCATCTCATGTATGTCTGCCCTCTGATATCTTGGCCATATTGTCATCACTCATGCATGGTCCATATAGCTGCTTCCCCTAAGGGTTGTGTTCCTGGTTGGGTGGAAAGCCTCACACTCCTTGGGTATGACCAATGGAGCAGTGTCTTCTACATTTCTCCACCAAACCACCACCTTAATCTTTGATCACAGGTGATGACTCTTCATTGTGACTGATAAAATATCTTGTATTTCCTAGTCTTAGTTTTGTGGTAGTGTGATTTTTGCCTACAGTTTATCTCAGAATTCTTTATTCTTTGTGCTGCTTAAAAATACAGTGACAAACTGGCTCCTGGTTGTCCCAGTCCCCACAGTCTACATAGGTAGGAGCCTGTGGAGATGCACAAACATTTGCATTTCCTTCCACAGGAAGAGACAAGTGATTGTGGCCCCTTTCACATAAGCGCAGTGTCGGGGAGATTGCCCCCCACAACTAACTTGGGTAAATGCATAAAGTATGTCACCCTAGCTGTTTCGTTTGCACATGATAACTGTCATGGTTGTAATAGTCCACTAATTAGGAGTTTATCACCAAGGGAATATCCAGTAGCCAAGGTGAGTCCAGAGTATGAAGGGAGCTCTTTCCCTCCCATTTCCCTCCCAGTTGTAACTGTACAACTAAAGCTATGAAAGTATATTTATTTTTAAGAATTATTTTTATATTTATTTAAATTTTTGTTTTTTAAAGGTCTGTCAGGTCATCAAAACTCTCAGAAAACACAGTTATTGTTGGTGTAGTCCGAAGGTAAACTTTTTTTTTAATGTTGGAATTCGGGTGTCAATGTAATGTTATTAACATATGATAAAATAAGGGCTTGCTTATGACTGGAGAACCCTTTGAAGTCTGGCCTTCTTTACTCCTTAGCATTTTAGTTTTTCTTTGCTTGACTCCAGGGAAGGAGCTCTGCTCTCAGGTTTACTGTTCTGACTTTGAACTGCCCTTTACAGGCAAACTATAAGATATTCCCAATCTCTTAGGGTGAAGTTTTTCAGATGTGTCTTCCTAGGGCCTTTAGTTTGGGTATCTGTAAGGATCTGAGTGGCATACAATTGCAGGGCATCTTCTCAAGTTAGAGCAAGGAGGAGAGAACATACAAGGAGTAGAGCAATATTAAATAAATGCTGTTTATATCAGTAAAGACAGAAATGCCTCTCTGCCATTGAATCTTCTAGAAGTGGAAGATAAGAGAACTTAATAGTTTAAATATATATAGTATATATATAAGTACATATCTATATACTATATATAAGTATATATATAATATGTACTTTTATATATTAAGCAGATGCCTGGACACTATTCAGTTGTTAATATAATATATATTTATTATTTTAAAGTAATTATTAAATTAAAGTAAGTATTAAAATGCCTGGTGCAGTGCCAGATGCCTATAATCCAGTACTCAGGAGGTCCAGGAAAAAGAATTGAAGGCTTGAGCCTAGGAGTTTGAGGCCAGCCTAAGTAACACAGCAAGCCCCTATTCCCCCAAACAAATTATAATAATATCCTGCCAGAAGGCTCAAGATGATATTGAGACAGGAAAGGCTTGTCAATTTCATATGCATTCACTAATTAACTTGAAGGTACTTGCTATGTGACCATTGAAGATTATGTAAGTTAGTGAATACGACCTAACCCTTACCATCTTCTTTGAAGGGGGGACAAAGAGGAGGTGTCTTTAATGCCCTTCCTTGCTGCTGGCTTCACAAGGGTATGTACCTACTTTTTAGTTGTACAAGTATAATTCAGTGTGAGAAATTTTTTACCATGATTTGGCACCCGGAAAAAATGTTTTAATTATTTTGAAGAAAAAAAAATGTTCCTGTTCTGTGTTAGTTTGTTTTGACTTCATAAGCTGCTAATCTGTAATACCTCATATCCTTAGTCTCAAAACTATGCCTGCCCAAAGCCATCCAAATATAATAAAATGTCCTGTACTGATACACTCATTTACCAGTTTTATTAGAGAATGTGTTTTTACAATGATTTCGTGTGTACTTGAAATTTCTGAAGTCAGCTCAGTGATTCTGGAGATGAGGAAACCCAGGCACTGGCTCCTCCTCCCTCTGCTTCCTACCTTTAGTTTGTTGGCTTCTCTAAGACCAAAAGGTCTCTCAGGATGTTAGTCAGCTGATTGTAGATGAGGCCACAGGGTCAGGGACATAGTTAAGTAGAAGAATACTTGCTTAGGATGTAGAAGACCCTGGTTTGATCCTTAACACTGAAACACAAACAAAATCAAAAGGCATTTGAGGGAATATAGGGATATAGGGGTGCACACTGTAATCCTAGCACATTGAGGGCAAAAATAATTTGGTAGTTATGTAAAATTTTTATCCATTGAAAAATCTAGCTACATGGGAGGCTGTTTATTGACATGGACAAATAGACATGACTCTTTATCCCAAGATCTCACTTGCAGTTTGTCTGTCTCAGGACCTCCACCCCATCTGATGGAGTGTCATAAGCTTTGTACTCAGAAATAGCTGCCCCTGGCTAGTCAGTAGTAGCACCTCTATGTATGTGCAGCCATCATGAGTACTTCCTGGAGTCCTGGCTACTATGGGAAGATGGAGGTGAGAGCTAGAAAGAAAGTCATCTCAAACCTCCAAGTGAGAAGGGCCTGGAAGCATGCAGACCCATCGTGCCTCTGGCCTCAGTCCTTGTCTCTTCCCTGCCGGGGTGCACCAGCTTTGCTTTGCTTTTTAAACATTTTTTAAATCTATGTGTTATGGGTGTTTTGCCTGCATGTGTGTCTGTGCAACCATATGCATACTTGGTACCAGCAGAGCAGAAAGGGGGTGTCAGATTCCCCTAGAACTAGACTTAGAGGTGTTTGTTAGCTACCATATAGTTGTCGGGAAATAAAATTGGATCCTCTGGAAGCTCAGCCAGTGCTCTTAACCATGAAGCCAATTCTCTAGGCCCCACTTACCTGATCTTCTCATTCCTATAACATTTTGTAGATAGAATGCTTCTTCTTCCACCTCTGTCCTTATGGCTGTCTGTAGTGGATGGGTAGGAGCAGCATTACTTTTCTTGTTTATAAGTGAGGAGGTAAGCTCAGGAAGAGTGTTTCATTGGACCATACAGCTTTTAAAGCTTGAATCTGGCATGTCCATAGGAACCCAGATTGCTTGTCACTCAGACAAGACACTGATCATGGGCACCTACCATCACTTTGGTAGTAGAGGGGCCTCCTCAAGCAGCCCATGTCCCATATTGGTCTGGCTGGGTTAGATAGATAGTGGTCTTCCAAGGCTCAGCCACTTAGGCCTCAGCCTTCTCAGTCAGAGTTGCTATACATTTATTGTGCAGGTAAGAGCAAAGAACTCTTCTCAGAAACTGGGGTGAGTCGGTGTTTAGAAGTGTTTTCTGTCAGAATGAAGCTACAGTTGGGCCTCTAGCCATGAGTCCCCCATAGTCAGTTCTGTATCAATAGACTCTTCCTATTATAGACCCCTATTATTCAGGAAAGGACATTCAACATTTTCTTGTTGTTGTTCCCAATGTAATACAGTATAATACCTGTTTATAAAGTATTTATCTGTATTTGGTAGTAAAAGTATTCTAGAAGTCACTAAAGTATACGGGGAGATAACATCATTTATATGTAAATACTATGTCATTTTATATAAGAGAGTTGTGCAATCTCTGCAGCTACCCTGAGACTAATACTACTGTATGTGACAATATAGTGGCTTCTAAGATGCCATCATGAAATTTATTATTCTATGGTAGAATGGGTCCATTTTCTTGTAACTATGCTACTTGCTTTTTTTGTGAGACATTCCATGATGTAAAGATTGTCATATAGAATACTTAGTGTTCACAGCAGCAAGAGGTGCTGGGCAAACCCATGTCTTCTCCAGGTTCCTTGCTTTGCAGTCAGCCTCTTTAGCAGTTAGTGAACAATGTGTCCCAAGTAGGAGTTCCCCCTTTGAGCCACAGGTGTGAGTAGAAGGGCAAGTGTGCTTTATGTTCAAGGAGCTTGTTGGCTTTGAGGACAAAACATTATTTCAGAAACTACTTGAAAATCCAATATAAACAAGACTTTGGTTTTATAAGTGACGTGGAGATGAGCAGAGAACCTTAGTATTTCTATTTTTAAAGGTAATTTGGTACACTTAAATTTCATCTCTCATCTTCTGTTGTACATTAATGATTACAAAGTAGTTTTTAAATTTCAGTAGCCAAATTGAAAGGTTTGTTTAGCATTTCTTTTGTGGCATACATCAAAGGTTCTTCTTTATCTACAAAGCTCCCCTTTCTGTTTATAGAGGTATATCGAAAACCCCAACATCATGGCCTGTTACAATGAACTGCTGCAGTTGGCGTTTGGAGAGGTGCAATCACAACTGAAACTCAGGTAATTCTGTCCCTGCTAAAAAAAGCCCTCTAGACCCCAGGGAAAACTTGCAAGCAAATGTTTTTTGGCTATAGCTGATACCAGTTAAAGCAGGATAAGTGTGAGTTGTCTGTCGGGAAAGTGCCTACCATGCAAACATGAGGCCCTGAGTTCATGGCCCCAGCAGCTACATGTAAGGCTGGGTGTGCCTGTAATCCCAGCACTGACCAGACAGAAGACTCCCTGAGGCTTGCTGACTAGAAGTCTAGCCACATTAGTGAGTGCCAGGTTCAGTGAGAGCCCCTGACTCAAACTGTAGTGTGGAAAACAATTGAAGTGTTGACTCTGACCTCTATGCATACAATGATTTTTAAGAGGTGTGATGGATAGTAGCTGCCCATGCATCTCAGGCAGACTATAGCTCGTTGTTCTCTATCCCGCCAGCCAGCTTCCAAATAAACGACATGGAGACTTCTTATTAATTATGAAAGCTCAGCCAATAGCTTAGGTTTGTTCCTAACTAGCTCTTATAACTTAAACTAACCCATATTTTTTATTAATTTATGTTCCACCACATAGCCACCACTTTACCTCTGTCCCATTTGTGTGTCTGACTTCTTCTGCTTCTGTCTGGCTTCTCTTTCTTCTCCTTAGCATTCTCTCTGCCCCCAAAATCCTGCCTAGCTCTTGGTCGTTTAGCTTCTTATGTTACCAATCACAGTGACATACCTTCACAGTGTAAAGGAATATCCCCTAACAGTAGACTTTGAGGAGTCTAATGAGTGGTCATGTTACTAAGTAGAGTTTACATGACTCCCATTTAAACGTGAAGCCTCAAAGCAGTAATGAACGAGAAAAAAAAAGATACAAAATCATGCATACTGGATTTTCTGTTTTGTGTTCTAAGGGGTAAGTGCTTTAACTATACCATACCCAATATATTGCCATTTTCCTCTGGCAACTGACACTTTCTCCTACTCTACAATGCCAATTTTGTCACTGATCTTCTTTTTGTTTGAGACAGGATCTTTTGTAGCAATAGGAACTTGCTGTTGACCTTGAACTCCTGATCCTCCTGTCTCACAACTGCTGGGATTACAGTCATGAGCCACCATGTTTGGCAATAATTTGTTTTTTGATGAAGAATTTCTTTTGTTTTGAGACAGGGTCTTACTATATTTCCCAGGGTAGCCTTGAACTTGGAATCTTCATTCCTTAGCCTCCTAAGTGCTTGGATTATAGGCCTGTGCCACCATGTGCAGCTGAGATTCTTTTTTAAGAAGAAGCCTATATATCTGTAGACCAAATAAAAAGTTTTAAACTACCCGGTTCGCAGAGGGAAAATAAAATCAGCCATTCTCTTTATTCAGTATCCACATTTTCTGTATCAGCGATCAAAGAGAGAGGCTGTTGTTTTGTATGTATATACCTGAGGCAGGTGGAAAGCTATAGAGAGTGTGAGAGTTTGTAGGAACCAGTACAAGGCTCCATCTGCAGGAAAGAAAAGCACTCCATAGGCAGAATGACGTTTAAAGGCTGGGTGGGGAAAGCAAACTCAGAGAAGTTACCTGACTCAGCTAAGAGCTAGCAAGTAGCTGAAAGTGGTTCATTCATTTGTCACTCACATGTATTTACGTATTTGCTTTGAGGCAGTGTCTCACTGTGTATCACAGAACTCAGCGATCCACCTACCTCTGTCTCCTGAGTGCTGGATCAAAGGCGTGTGCCCGCCACACCTGGCCTGTAATTTACATATCTAATACTGCAGTTGAAATTGAACTAACTTCAATCTTTTTTCCTCAGTGCCTTAGCATGGTGAACATAGTAGGGTCAGCATGTAGTCCTGCATTGAAACCCCTGGGTCTCCTCTACCCACTCCTAAATCTTGTTCCTCACTGCATCCTATCATTCCTGCATTCTCTGGCCTCTGTTCACTTATTTTTGTCTTCACTTACTCTTAGAGTAAGGTCTTTTGCCTAGATTATTGAATCCATGAGTCAGTCTCCTTACAGTTAGCCCTGACTTCCTCTTGTCTGTTTCTTACACCGAAATAACATGTAACTCTTCATTTGTGTTTCTGTCTTGCGATACTCCGAGAAGCTCAAGGTGAAGTCCAGACTCCCAGATGTCCTGGATCTGTTTAATGCTGTATTCCCTTTCTCATATCCCATCATGCCTTGTTCTAGCTGACAGCCAATGGAGAAAAAAACATGAAGGGAAAAGGAAGTGTAGGACTTGAGGCAGTGGAATAGAGGGAGACCTGTTGTGCCAGTGCCAGAAAGCTGTAAGAAGCAGCCTTGCCACTGCTAAGTCACAAACTAGAATGTAAAGTGTAGAAACAGGCCTGAGTGTATTTTAAAGCCTAGGGCCTGATCAACATCATGGTTGTTCAAATCAACACTACTTAATTCATTGGAAAAGAAAATAATGTACCCCAGTTTCCCTCCCTACCCCAAATAATCACCAGTAAACTAAAAGCTTAAAATAAGCAAAATATTTGATTGGATGATGAATGGAAACTTTTTTTTTTTTTTGAGACAGGGTTTCTCTGTATAGCTTTGTAAACCAGGCTGGCCTCAAACTCACAGAGGTCTGCATGCCTCTGCCTCCCAAGTGCCGGGATTAAAGGCATGCGCCACCACTGCCTGGCTGAATGGAAACATTTGCTTGTTGCATATCCAGTGGGCATTAGGTTAGTGCCCTAAGTCAGGATCTTTGATAAATCAAGTAATGAAATACTCTGGTTTAAAAAAAAATCAATCTTTAATCATGAAAATAACCCCACCACCTAGCATATAGGCCATTTTGATGGAAGCATTTTCTAAACTGAGGTTTTCTTGTCCAAGATGACTGTAGTTTGTGTCAGAGAACAAAATAAATAAATAAATAAATAAATAAATAAATAAATAAATAAATAAAAACCCAGCCAGCACAAATATTTTTGAAAATGCAAAAAAAAAAAAAAAAGTCATTGAAAGTTATGCACAGGCAATTCACCAGTCAGAAGACATGAAAAGAAGTTCAGCCGAGCAAAAAATCAAAGTAAAAAAGGAGGAGTATAGCATTTACCGTTTAGCAGTTCTCTGATTGAACGAGGAGGAGGAATCCAGTGGGCTTTCTTGCAGGTCTGTGTTCTCTGTGCTGCTTCTATCACAGGTGGGAGCTCCTCTTTGTGTTTGTTGTTGATTGATTTTGAGGTATGATCTCACTTCATGGCCTTGTCTGGCCTGGAACTCACTATGCAGATCCAGGCTGGCCTGGTAGATCTCTGCCTGTTTCTGTTTCCCAAGTGCTTTTTGCCAACTGAGCTATCTCACCAGCCATTCTTTTGTTTTTTTAGGGTTTTATTTTTGTTTTTAATTATGTGCATTGGGAAAAAGGGGATATTGTCCAGGTGCTTGTGGGAGCCAGAGGCATCAGATTTCCCTGAAGCTGTCTGACATGGGTGTTGGGAATTGAACTGATTGTACTGACATGATTATAACTGTTAAGCCATTTCTCTAGCCCTGTAATTTAGGTGTATATGTATGTGTCGTGGGGTCATTGTGCATGAATGCAGGTGTCCTCTGAGCTCAGAGGAGGGTGTGAGATCCCATGGAGCTGCCATTACAGGCTATTGTGAGCTATCTGATGTGGCACTGGGAACTAAACTCAGGTCCTCTGGAAGAGCAGGAAGTGCTCTTAATCACTGAGCACCTCTCCAGCTTCCTGTTTCTAATTTGTATTTTTTGAATGAATACTTATTTGTTTTGTGGGTTTAAGTACATAGGTGTGGGCACACACAGTGTGCATGTATGTGGAGGGAGCTGGCCCTCTCTTTCTAACTATGTGAGCCCTGGAGATCATACTCAGGTTGTCCTGCTGAACAGAGGCCTTTTACCCTCGGAGCCATCTTACAGGCCTCGTTTTGTTGTTAAGTAACAGCTTTATTGAGCAAGAATAATGGGCCTTCTGGTCATGGGGGTGAGGGTGATTATCTAAGACAAAAGCCTGGAAGCAGCCCATGTACCTCATCATGGGAGTTTGTTGAATATATTTTGGTGTAACCTTATAACAAAATACTATATGGTGATTAAATGTGGTGATGGAGAACTGTAATTATTGATATTAATATATGTTGAGTGAGAAAAGGAGATGGTAAAACTGTAAGAATGATTACATTTTTATAAATATATATGTTGATGTATGTGTTCATAAAAGAACCTATTGCCGATATGTCTAAGCATTTGGGGTATCAGATGTTCTGATCTCATTTATTTTTGAACATCTTTATTAAGATACACTTCATATGTCCTATCATTTATCTATTTAAGATACATAATGATGTTTATTATATTCCCAGAATTATGCACTCATCACCACAATTCTAGAATATTTTCATTAACCCTGGGTCCACACCCTTATTATACTTTCTGTGTCTAGATTTGCCTATTTTAGACATTTCATATGAATTGAAATCACACAGTATATGATCCTTTGTAACTGACTTGTTGCATTTAAATATGTTTTCAAGGTAGATCTATACTATAGCATATACATCAGGATTTCTTTGTTTTTTTATGTCTATATAATATTCCAGCATATGTGTGTATTGCATTTTACTGGTGGACATGTGGGATGTTTGTACTTGCCAAATGTTAACTTAAAAGTTTTTGTGTCAACAGATAATTATTTTATACTTGTACTTATTTTTACTAAGTACATAGTCAAGAGTAGGTATAGCTGGATCATATGATGATTCTTTGTTTAACCATTTGAAGAATTTCTAGACTATTTTCCAAAATGGAAGCAGCATCAATTTTACATTCCTATCAATAATGTATGAGTGTATCACTAATATTTACTGCCCATCCTATTCTTACAGTGGAGCAATAAGCTATCTTGTTTATATTTTCTACCTTTTGTCAATGAACATTTGTTACTTGTATAATTAAGAAAGCATTTCAAACAGGAAGAATGTGGGATATGCTCACAGTGTAAGACTAAGTGAAGAAAGCAGGCAACAAAGCTGGTTATTCCAGATGCCTCCAATACTGTGAAAATAGCTTGTTTAATATAATACCTTCAAATGGCAGGCTACCTCCCTCTCCAGGCTCTCTGCATCAATCCTGACTCTCTTCTTTCATTTAGTCCTTATGAAGGTTCTTTAGTGTTGAGAAAGGACACTCTAGGGGCTCAGGGTACCACAGATACACTGGTGTGTGAGCCATCCTGGTGTGCCAGCGATAATCCTTAGTACTAGGACTGTAGAAGGTCTTCCTTATGTTTTTAAATGTTTCCCCTTCTTCTTTCTGTGCACACACTAACCTCTATAAGCCAGACACGAGGCACTCAAGTAAGCTGATATAATACCCTGAGATTGTGTTAGATTTAGTCATTACCATTGATGTAAATACATTTATCAGTCCTTTTGTTTCTATCCATAAAGGGCTTGTAACTCAGTATTCACTGCACTAGAGAAAAGTCAAGAAGCAATTGAAATTACAAGTGAAGACCACATTATACAGGTTTGTTATTTTGGAAATTTATGTGTATAGCTTCATTTTGTTAGTTCTCATTTTCAGAGTTGTAGCCCTTACAGTCTGATATTTTTTTTTCTTTTTGAAGTACAAGAGGCCATTTTTTTTCTGAGATGATTGTAAGGGCAAAATTAATAAAATATATAATTTAAAATAAACTCTCTAGATAACAATTCCTTGTGGTACTTAGAAATGTAGAAATAATAGAGCTTCTCTTATTCCTTTTCCTGGGGTGGGTGGCTGTTGCTTACTCAGGAGAGTCTCAACAGGCGTGCTGCCAGCTGGCCACACACAAGCTTTCTTCACTGTGCATATATCTTTCTTCATTGTTTTTGGAGGCAGGTTAAATTTATAAAAATTTACCAAAAACAGTTAAAAATGCAGAAAATAACAGACTAAACTGCAATTATTAGCAAGCTGGTTTCTTTTCTATATTACTAACATGGCTTTTACTGGAAGACACAGCTGTTTGGGGGAAGCATTCCTTTCTTCTGGGAATCTAACTTGTTACTTGTTATTGGTGGTAACATTTGGGAGTTGGTGCTAAGAGGCCACACAGGCCAGGAGCTAAGGGCACAGGCTTCTGTCCACCTCAGTCATGCATCTTTGGGAAGTTCCTTAAGCTAGCTGAATCTGCTTTCTGTGACATGGGAGTGACAGTAACAGCAGCCACCTGTGTTTCACAAGGTTTTGAGGATTACCCGGTTCCTGTGTGTGAAGTGCTTACTATCTTGATAACCACTGCCAGTTTCTGTTTTGTCATTTCTGTCTCATCATCATCACCAACACATGCTCAGCAATCTCATACATTTCCCCTTGTCTTATAGTTGTATTTGAAAGTTACTATCAAACGTTTTGCTTATATAGTGTGTAGCCTGTCTTCCACATATTATTCATTTGAGTCATCCAGAGAGGCTTGTTCTCACTCTCCCCATCCAGGTGATCACTTGCAGAGATTCAGAAGGCAGTGCCTGGTACTTTATTTCACTGTAGCACCATCCAGGCAGCCTGGGTTTGTTCTGAGAATAGGGCTCCCTTTGTCTTCATTGAAGTTGGAGAGAGCCTGCTGCCTTCCTGGAGTCTCAGACATAGGAGGAGGCCCAGCCATGTGCCATGAAGTTCTCATGGCTTTAGAACGTTCTTGATGAAGCCCAGGCTGCTGAGTTTTTGGGGGGTGGGAGTGGTGCTTAGGTGGAAGGCCTTTATTTTTTCAAAACATCTTTTAAATTCACTTTTATCTTTTGTCTCTTTCCAGTATGCAAACCCTGCATTTGAAACAACAATGGGTTATCAGTCAGGTGAATTGATAGGGAAGGAGTTAGCACAAGTGCCCATAAATGAAAAGAAAGGGGACTTGCTTGACGCCATAAACTCGTGTATCAAGATAGGCAAGGTAAGTGAAATGATAGTACCATTATCACCTTCAGGTAAGAGGAAAGACTTGGTGTTCATTGACACTGTGTGGAGCAGGTGACTTCAGCTCTACCCTTTTTCCAGAAGTCCCTGTTACTCTCACTTTTCAGGTGCAGAAACTGAAGCCAAGAATGTGACATGATTAGCCAATAAGCAAAGTCATTGGAATTGACCTTAAAATAAGTTGAATAAGTTGGTATTTCTAGTAACTGATCTTTTAAGTGGTAGATGTTAGTGCATGGTTCTGAGTAAGGGTCTCCAGTGAGGCAGCACACCCTCCAAGCTCATCTGAGCCTCAGTCATTGAACAGTATTTAGATGCCTGCGGTGTGCCAAGCACCATGCCAAGTTCTGCCTGTAAGAATGATCAAAACAAGAACATTTCCTTCAGAAAGCCCGTTTCCAGAGTTGGAAACAGAAGGGATCATTGTTGACAGTGTGAGAGGTTGTGTGATCACGGTGCTAAAGGGTCAGATAGCCTGCCAGGCCTGTCCACACTGCCCTGGTGCTGGGCTTTCGGGTGTGATCATCAGTTACTTTTCATCCTTTTAGTGATCTCTTCCTTGGTTTTCAAACTTGAGAAGAGGCTGTTACTATGACCGTAACCACAGAAGGCAGGGGCCATGCACAGCTTATACCTCACTCGACCTGGGCCTCTGGAAGACACAGTGAATAGCTCTGCTTCCTGTGTTCTCCCCATGGCTGCAAGAACAAGAGATTGTCTTGAATTAGGAACACAGAAGAAGCTGGGCGTGGTGGCACTAATCCTAACAACACCAGAGGCACAGGCAGGCAAATCTCTGTGAGTTTGGGGTCAGCATAATCTACATAGTGAGTTCCAGGACAGCCAGGACTATGTAGAGGGACCCTGTCTCAAAATAAACAAACAAAAACTAGAAGAAAAACACAGGGAGAGCAGTCTGGGTGCAAGGGCCAAGCAGTACACTCAGGACTCAGGGTTAGCTGGGTACTGTTTGAACCCTCCTTCCTTCAAGGTTTAAGTTCAGGGTGCTGTTTGTCTTACTAGAAGGAGTGGAGGGTCTTCTGGAGAGAGAGGACAAAGACTGAGATGGACAAAGAAACCTCAGTGCTCTGATGCACTGCATTAGATGATGTGTTCTCTTCGGGACTTTCCCCATGGCCATTCAGTTCTGTCATTTTCGTCCTTTGGTAATACTTTAGACAAAGGTTTTGTTGTTGTTTGTTTGTTTCATTTTGAGACAGGATCTCTATCTGTAGACCAGGCTGCCCTCAACTCAAGAGATCCACCAGCTTCTCCTTTCCCGGTACTGCGATTAAAGGTGATTACCAGCATGCCTGGCGTGTGTGTGTGTGTGTGTGTGTGTGTGTGTGTGTGTGTGTGTGTGTGTGTGTGTGTGTGTGTGTGTGTGTGTTCTCAAACAAGTGGTTTTATTGTTGTTGGATATCCACTAGTCTGGACCCCTGCCAGGCATGCTGGACTTACTAAGGAGAACAAATAGCGACAGGGCATTCGGTCAGTGTATCTGCTGGATTGACGCTGTAGGGGACCAGTGCAGAAACCCTCACATCTGAGTAGCAGGGACTCCTCTTTAGGACTTGACATGATCATGAGCAAACCTAGAAATGCCGAGCGTCACAGGCCTGTTTGCTACTCTGTTTCTGAAAGGAGTCTGGCCATTTGTGGGGCATTTCAGAGCTTTTAGGGAGTGTGAAAGGTGATTCTACCCATTGTCAGTAACCTGTTGGTTCACTGAAGTGAGGGTGGACAGTCTGCCTAGCCCAGTCCCTGTAGGGGAAGGGCTAGTGGAGGGGTCAGTGGCCTTGTCAGCAGGGAGAGCTCAACTGTCCCCTGGGGACCAGAATGGCAGAAGATAGAAAATTCAGAAAATGGTCAGATGGCCAGGGCTGTAGGCATCAGGAGGTCATATTCTAGGTGTTGAATAATCAGTTTGGAAACCTTGGGCCAGAGGAGAAATCCCCAAGCTGTTGAAGCAGAGTATTGCAGACACCCATCACACCACAAATCTTTCTACCTGTTGCTCTCTTTGGGGCAGATAGAGATGCTAACTTGAGTTTTTAGGTTCACATGTGTACCTCTTTGTAGCCTTTTTCTTCTTCCCCATAACTTCCCAGCCAGGGGCCTTATAATCGCCCATCTTCCAGGTAGCCAAGCTTTACATGGCTTTTCCCTGCCTAGACATCTTGACTTTTCCCCTTTTGTTGCCCTATCCCTGAGACACACAAACATCCTTTGTCTGTCTGTCTGTCTGTCTGTCTGTCTGTCTGTCTCTCTCTCAGTGCAGGATAAATGTTGCTGTTCCGATGCCTGTCAGTGCTGATGTGTTGCCTCAGTACTCTTTGACCTTCCTTATTCCCTGTAATCCTTCCTTCCTCACTGAAAAATTCCATTTCCCTACTCTACTTTCCTTTTGTTTCTTCCACAAATTACCTGGACTCTGACCCTTGCTCTTTCCCCTCAATATCCTGCTGTTACTTGAAATTAATTTGTTAGTGATCTTCCTCTCACTTTCCATGAGTAAAAACTCCAGTGTGTCTTTTAGTCAGACCCTGTTCATATAGGCTGTCCTCACAGTTACCTTGTCCTGGATCTCTGGAATAAACTGATCCCCACTGTCTTTGCCTCCTCCAACTCCATCACTTTCAAGGAAGTTGATAACTTCCTTGCTTTGAGTGTTTGCCCCTGACCTCCTCACTCTCCCACAATTATGGAGGCCAAATCCCTCCTCCCTATTCTGTGCATGGGTGGTCTTAGTAAGACATCATTTCATCATGTTGTATAGTGTTCAGATTGCTTAGCCTGGTGGCCAAGACTCTGTAATTGACCTCAGTCACTCTGTAAACAAAAGTGTCATGTGTTCTTCGATTGTTTACCATGGGTGAGCACTGTGCCAGCCCTGGGGACAGGACAGCTGGATGACAATGCCTTAATTTCATGACAATGATTGCCAAAGGGGATTACATCAATAGCCATAGAAGCCCAGCCTGGTATGTAGCTTGTGCCAGACAGCAGCAGGGAAGCATGAGCCTTACTGTGTGGAGTGGGGAGCTTGTGGGGACAGGACTATGCAACAGCACCTGCACCCCAAACAGGCTGACCACTGAACTCGCCAGGTATCAGCCTTACCAACTGTAAATTTCTATGACCGTGTTCTGAGGTAGTATCCTTCTTCCCTGGAATTCAAACTCTCAATGATACATCACTAAACGTTTTTATATTTGTAATTAGTAAATATGGTTCATGGTAAGTACATTTGTTTGTATATATCTAACATTTGTTTTGTATATAATCTAACAGTTTTATTGAGATGTAATTCTCACACAATAAAATTCACTCCATTTAAAGTGTACTGTTCATATCACTTGGGAGGCTAAGGCAAGAGGGTCACTGCAAGTTTGAGACCAGCCTAGTCTGTGTAGCCAGTTCCAGGCTAGCCAGAGCTGCATAGTACGAATCCACCTCAAACAAACAAGCAAACAAAACTACACATTCAGTGATTAAGCATATTCGTGTAGCTGTACAAACATCAAGACAACATCCCAGGTTGCCTTTGGTAGTACTCAGCACTGTCTGTTTCCATGGTGACCTCGTGAACTGTGGAGATGAGGATTGCCTTCCTGCTTGGGATTCCTGCTTCCTCTTTGCCTGTCTCTGGACTGGCTGTGCTCAGAACTGAGCTATTTGTGGCTTATTCTGCTGAGTGCTAGCTACAGACAGAACTAGCTGTTTTTGACATGGTGTTTAAAAAAAAAAAAAGATTTTTTTTTCAGAATTATGTCATCCACTAATCAATATCTACCTGAGTTTCTTAGAGAGCTCTGGGTTCTGAGGGTTCTGAAAGGTCAAGAGCATTATGGACTCCTCTGCATAGTGTCCCAACAGGAGGCTTTAGGGGTTCATAGCTTAGCACTTGCTAAGTGAGTGACTTGCCAGATGAATTCAGAACCTTGGCTGGCTAATAATGACAAATCCCTAGCTGCCTCATCACCCCAAGGGAAGGTGTGCCCTGTTTCCTCCATAGCCATGCCCTTTCCTGTTGAGAGGGTCCCTGGCTCTAGTCATGTGAGCTCTTAAAATCACAGCCCCATGCTTTTCAGCTTCACCTTGTTCTGCTGCTGCCTGAGCTCAAGTCAAGCTGCTGAGTCATCCCACCCTGCAGAGGGTCTGAAAGCCCCAATTACGATAGGGCTAAAGTCATTCAGAGTAAAACTAGTAGCAGCCACAGTACTGCATTCTGCATTGATGGCCACAAACTGCCCTTCCTTGCCCTAGTCCTGAGATTTCTCCTGCACTAGTACCAAGGCAAAGTGCTAACTCCCTTCTTCACTGCAGGCTGTGGGAGCTGAGAGAGGTGGCATCGATACAGTGAAGTGAGGGGTTCTCTCTTGCCATCACATGACCACTTACACTGAGGTGACTTGACCTTTGTCAAGTGGACTTTAGAGGGTGAAGAAGAATCATCGGCTACATAAGTTGCATTTGGAATTGGGATCATTTTTTATCCTAAGTTCTTTCATGGTGATTAATGATTTAGAACCAAAATGGAAAATGTTCCTGGGTTTATGTTTCAAACCCAAAGTGTAATGATGCTTACGTTCCATTTATAGGAGTGGCAAGGAGTTTACCATACCCAAAAGAAAAATGGAGATAATATACAACAAAATGTGAAGATAATACCTGTCATTGGGCAGGGAGGGTAAGTGGAAAAAATGTATATCAATCAGCAGTCCATGTTTTGAACTTGTTTTGAATACTAAGTAAACTCAGACCTGCTCAAGAAGTGTAACTGAGGAGGGCCAGGTGTCCCACAGGATGGCCTTCAGGGGATCGCTCCTTGAAGACCTTCCACTTGACTTTGTACAGTCTTCTTTATGCTATATAGATTTGCCAAAGACTTCAATATTTATATTCAAATCAGTTTACTTCTGTGTTTATAAGCTTTTTATCTAACTGGAAGTAGGTTTTGGGGCTGTTTGTTTGTTTGTTTGTTTTTGCAAAGGCCTGTCATATTAGAGAAAAATATTTTGAATGCTAACAGATGTGTTAGGGGCTGGAGAGCGGTCTCCTTGGGAAATGTGCTTGCTATGCAAGCATGAGAATCCCGAGTTTAGATCTCTAGCACCTCCCTCCCCACCAAACCGGTGTGGCATCATGCCTGAAACCCCATCATTGGTGGATGGAGGACCTGCGGTCTCACTGGCTAGCCAGTCTAGCTGTGAAATGAAGTCCAGGTTCAGTGAGAGACTCTGTCTTAATTAATAATAATTATAATAATGTGGAGAGGCAATCGAGGAAGACATCAATCACAATGTCAGCCTTTGTCTCCACATATGGCCACATGGGCAAGCATGCGTGTGCTCACATACGCATGTTGTATATTGTAAATATATATCAAGAGCCTAAAATTTTTAGATGCCTTGTCTCAGAACCTATTCAAAATAACAGAGAAAGTTTCTAGAAAATTCTGGGTATGAATTATAGAATACCCAACAGTAAAATAATATATTTTTATACATGATGATCATGGAAAATTAAGTTGTACTGTTAAATGCAAAATATAAAGTCAGACTCAGTGTATGATATATTTACAAAAGGAAAGAAGGTTAGAGGAGGAAGTGTGGACCCATAGTGTCAGTAGCCCTCTGTTCTCTATGTACTTCCCTCTAGCTAGGCTCCTGGTGGGAGATGCCATTTCTTTTCATTCCAAGTACAGCTCTGTTTTGTTAGCACAGTGCACAGATGTGTCTCCACTTTACATGTGAGGAAGTGGAGCCTTAGAGAGGTCTGGCTTCTAGCCCCAGCCATAGCTGCCATGTATGATAGTGCCTGGTGCAGCTCTCAGTGCCGACCAACCGACCGACCACACAGCTCTCGTGCTATGTCAGCAGACTTTGCTGCCAGTTGGTGATTGCCTCAGGGAGGCAAAACTGTGTGGGCTCTCTGTTCTTACTCTTTGCTCTTTTATGTCCTTTCCAATTTTTTTTTTTTGTGATAAGTATATAGGGGTTTGATTATGGTGAAAAAATGGAGGGAACAATAAATAAATGGAACAAACCAGCAACTTCTGTACCCAGCCCTCATCACTTTGTTTTAGATGTTGGCTAACTGAGGCCAGCAGGAGCTCAGCCTGTGTGGCTGGCCTATGGCTATCTCCACGAGTGACTGTAAACAGACTGCTGGGACTCAGAGCATCAGGATCAACACTTGTCAGAACGGCATTAGGGAGCCAAAGGCTAACATGCAGTATACTGTTAACAGCATATGTGTTTTGTGTTGTCTGTTGCAATAACTAGGGAAGTGACTACTGAAGTCACTTCTTTTTTCCAAAGTCCTACGAGGGTATTTGCAAAGTTTTCTTCATTTATTGATGGCCATGCCCACCCCCAATTAGAAGGAAAAAATGTTCTCAAAGCATTGCTAAAAGGAAGTATTCTTTTCATAATGAAAAATTAACTATGTTTATACCAAATTAGAGTCAGGAGAAAAATAACTCATTGTTTTCTACTTACAGAAAAATCAGACACTATGTGTCCATTATCAGAGTGTGCAATGGCAACAATAAGGTAGGCAAGGAGCCCCAGGAACTGAGCATTCCAATAGGATTTTTAGGAGATCAAAACTAATGGCTTGTAAATTTTATTTTTAGATTGAGACAGTAACTGAATCTGTTCAGACTGACAGTCAAGCAGGTATGAGGCCCTATATTCATTCTTAAGGTTGAATGTGGGGCAAATTCCCAGATCCATTCTTTGATGGTCCTGCATTGTACAGTAGTGGGACCTTGTTCTCCTAGCACCACCACTACCCCAGCATGGTTTGAGTTGAAGGACTTGAGTGCTGTGGGCATCTTGACAAGTGCCTGGGCTGGCCTGTGTGGGGAGAACTGATGGATCCAATGCATGGCTGGTGTGTATATGTTGAGTGAAGTATGATTTTATAACAGGGTTGAGTGGCATACCGAAGTACTTCAGCAGGGACATCTTCATTTGCCCTATCAATTGTCACCGCCATCTTACAGGTAGATATCTGGGCCTGCCAGACTTGCTTGTTTCATGTCTTCTAGTTATGCCTCAGATACCATTTGTCCTACTGCAAAGACCTTTTTCTCTGGCTTCAAACACAAGTCATGGCTTTGCAAGCTACTTCCTGCTTTTGCCCTCATAGGTGAGGGCATGAACTGTGGGGGTTCTCCATCAGGCGCTGCAGAAGAGGGAGAGTATAGTATGTGTTCCAGAGGGAGGAATAGTAAATGTAGACTGGCAGAGTTAAGTCAGGATGAGGAGTTTGAATTAATCGTGGTCCTTAAAGGCCAGGTAGGACATCAGGCTTTTTATTCATGGGCAGTCAGAGTCTCTGAGGGTTTCAGAGTAAGGTAGCTAGTCTGGAGATGCTTGAGTTCTAAGTTCTTATACTGTGTTGCAACCCTTCACATGGAAGGATGTGCAACTAAGAGGAGAGAAAGCGCAGGCCAGGAAAATGAGGTGACAGTAAGAAGGGGAGTGGGGACGAGCCTGGTGGTGGAGGACGGGGAAGAAGGATGAAGGAAAAGCAGTCAAAAGTTCCCATGTGAGCCAGGAGATTTAGGGTGTGGTCAAGACTGGGGATGATAAATATGGACCACTTTACCTGGATGGTACTGTTTACTACTGTATAGAGTGATAGTAAACATGTGCCCGTCACTGGTTCCTAGGCTTTTCAAAGGGGTAAGAACTTGAGATGCCGATGTTTCTGACCAGAAAATCATTGGCAAGTGATGAAGATGTAGAACTGCTGAGACAGAGCCCAGGGGTGTGTAGGGAAGTAGCAACATCACGGTTACTATGGAAAAGAATGACAGTGGGAGTGTGAGGCAAGTCCCTGATGAGTCCCTGAGAGAAGAGGAGGAAGTCAAGCAGAGAGGGAGTCAAAAGGGTGGGGTGGGGGGTGGGGGCAAGAGAGTGTTCATCGAAGCAGTTGAGGGCAGGGAAGGGGCACTGGGCAGAAAAGTAGGGACTTTGACTTACATTCAAGAGCTACTGAGAGCTGTCAGTGTTCAGGCTCAGAGGAGTGGGAGACAGAAGCCACGCTGCAAGGAACTGTGGAGTCAAAGCAAAAGTGGCAGACAGAGCCTGCCATGGCAGGAGTTCTGTGCTGCAAGCTCACAGAGCACATTGCTTGGCGTTTTTTGTTAGTAGTATTTTGTTGGTTTTATTTCTTCAGAATAGCCCTGCAAAGTGGACATGGCTATTTATTACAGAAGAAAAAAACAAGAGTCAAGAACGTTAAATGGCAGCCTAGATCTAGGCAGCTAGGAAATGACAGAGCAGGGCTTGGGTGGCCATCAGTGATGGTCAGAAGTACAGGCAAGGTCGGAATCCAGCCCAGCCTCGAGGCGCTGGACCATTTGTACTTGATGAGTGCTCCCTTAGAAGCTGCTGCTGTCACCCAGATGAGCCATCCATCTAATCTGTGCCTCCCTGGGCAGCAGAACAGTTCTGTGCCTGAAGGTCTGGGGGCTGCCTTGCCTCAGTGGGGCAGGTGGGTCTATCAGGCCATGGACAGCAGAAGTGAGTCCTCAAGCAGAGGGAGAGATTATTGGGAGGAAGTAGAGCACCTTACAGATGGGGCCAGGGTCTGGAGCCAAGGGATGCTGGGCAGCTGTCCTCTCTGATCTGGACATGCCACAGGAACAGCATAGCTGGGCACTACTGGCTCTGGCGAGATCCAGGGGCAGGGTCTTGCTTCTTGTTTCACTTGCTCCATGGCAGACCCTGAAAAGGTGTTTATTTGTCTAGGCCTAGGTCACCTGCTACTTAGGTGTAGAGCAAGGGAGTCCTGGCCTCCTCCCTTCTGTAAAGGGAGGGCCTGGAACTCCCCAGTCAAGAGAAAGATGTTGAAAGTCTGGGAGCTTAGAAAAATAATAAACTCCTCACACATGTTCCGTTTTCAGATGATGCTATACCTCACTAAAGACACACCAGTATAAACTGAGTATAAACTGATTGCTCTGACTTGCCATCATATGACAAGCTTTGGTTTAGGCAGAAGAGGATGGGCCTAAGGCCTCAGGTACATCACAAGTCTTCCTATGGGCTGCCAGGCCTGGGACTGTTGCTTATAGATATCACAGTTCTCTAAAGAGATACAGAGGTTCTTGTATCTCTGGGAATGGAGAGCCTTCTCAGGAAGAGTGGCAAGTACCATTGTCTAAGATTGGAGGTAACCAGGGAGCCTGGGGCTGGCAGTTAGGCACTTATCCCAGGCCTGTACTGCAGAGTGCCCAAGAGCATGCACTGCAGTCTGCCAGGGGCCCAGCTTTCTCATATCCAGACCAGAGTTCCTGCTTCCAATTCAAAGGGCTCCTGCAGTTAGGGTGCTGACAGGAGACAGTGTCTTCCATTGCCCAATACCACTTCTCCAGAATTCCCTGGATTGTCCTGTCAGGCCCAGAAATGCTAATGTCTCTGAGGAAATGAGCAGGACAGGAAACCAAGAGCAGAGTTGTAGATCGATGGTCATGGGGGCCTATTTGGAGTTGCTTCCATGTATAGGCATGATTCCTTCTCAGAGTGGTGTGTTATCTATTGAACACCCACTACTGTGTGAGCCACTGGGCATGGTGCTTCTTCATGGCTGACAGTCTCTTCAGAAAGTGACCCTCATACTTCCTCACTGGTCCCCTGGGTGTGCCCTAAAAGCTGCATCTGGGAGCTGGGCCTGATCAAAGCAGGTACAGTCCACCTCTACCCCCTGGTCAAGGCATGTACAGCCCACCTTCTATCTGCTGAGTGAAAATTGTCCCAGACTCACTTACAAAGATCTACAGGGACACAGCAGGAGCAGCATTCCTGACAGAGTTGTTGGGAGCAGAAGATCTAGGATTTATGTAGAAACAAAGCAACTTTAAAGTATTTCAGTGGAAATTCAATCTCCTTGAACCTTGCTTCCTCTCTTGCCACAGCACCACCCTGGTCTGGTGGTGCTTTTTGACATATTCTACCCTCTCACTTCACTTCAGTCATTACTATAATTCTTCTCACCTGCCTTCCTCGCCTCCTTTTGAGGATATGACTTTATCACTTCCATTGTCATATCCCTAATGCTGCAAGGACATATCTGAAATAACTAACTTACAATAAGAGAATTTATTTTGGCTCACCATTTTGGAGGTTTTGGCTCATGATCATTTAGCCTTGTTAGGCTTATGGTGAAGCAACACATGGTAGGAGCATATGGTAAAGTGAGACCACTGCTTCTTGGCCAGAGAACAAAACAAAGGAAAAGGAAGGAGCCTGAGAAGATAGCTTAGATGACTGGTTTCCATCTCTGAAAGGCCCTGCATCCCTTGACCCTGTGCCCTACTGCCTAGCTCTCAGAGCCAACCCTCAAGAAACACGTAGGGAACAAATGAGGCAGTGTGAAGTTCATAGAACCAAAAGCATCCTCCTGACAGTCTTTTACACATGGGTCTTCGAGGGACAGTCAAGATTTAAACCACAGCCCCAGTCTTAAGTGTTGTTACAGGGCAAGTGCTCGGCTAATATTTGCTAAGTGGATAAAGAGAACAAACAAGTCACAGCCCAGCTCACTAGACAGTTGTGTAACCATGAGTTATTGTCAAGCCCAGAGAAAGGAAAGACACTCATCACTACATATGGTTGAGAGGAGTTGCCTCTTGAAGGATGAGCACCTGGAGCCAGTGTAGCATCACCTCAGAGCAGATGTCAAGGCTGCTCCAGAAGTGAGTAGAGCAGTTGGGCTGACAAGCTCCAGACCAGAGAGAAATGGAGGGCAGGCTGTGTGGGCAGGCTGCACCTTTGAAGTCCAGGGAGGTAATATTTGCCTGGAGGGTTTTGAATAGCAGAGCTGCAGTCAGAGTGGCTCCTCACAACAGTCCTGTCATTTGTGCACAGGATCATGCAGGTGTCAAGCGAAGCAGGCATGTATCTACGGAGCATCTGCTGTGTGCTAAATGTGTTGCAGGCCACCCAGGAAAAACTGTTCTGCCCCCAGATTGTTCACAGTTGTCTTGACAGGCAATAGTAAGGCCAGTTGCCTACAGGGATGGGATGGGATGGGATGGGATGGGATGGGATGGGATGGGATGGGATGGGATGGGATGGGATGGGAGACATATGGGAAGGTTTCCCGAAGTTTAGTTACTTGAACTGCATCTTCCTAGAAATGCAGAGTTAACTAGAGAAAGGAGGCAACATAAGAAATGTGCACTCTTAGATAAGTAGTTTGTAGCAGGGTGTAGAGATTTTGGGGATGAACTAATGCAATATAAAGACTTCATGGGGGTCTAGAGAGTTGGGATTAGCTCTGTGGGATTCTGAGTACCACCCTTGGGAGTCTGAAACTGACCCTGAGGACTGATCAGCCAGGAGTGTGTTATGATTGGTTAGAAAGGATCTGATAAGAAGGTGTAGATGGCTCTGTTGGCTGCCTGTAGGAAGTTGGTCAAGTGGGTAGGTTCTGTCTAATGCCTGGGAGTTAGAAAGGGTGCGTTCACTTTGGATGAGTTAATTTGCAATAGTTGAAAAGTATCCAAACAGAGATGGTCAATGGCCCATCAAGATGTAAGTCTGGGACTCAGGGAGGATGGGGTAATTAGACAGAGCTGCAGGAAGCAATGAGGGTTTTTTGAAAGATGTTGTGTCTCCTTAAAAGTGAAAGGGATGAATGAGGCTAGAACCTTTGGAAGCCAGCCTTTGGAAATGATAGGGGGCCAAGGAAGAGGAAAGCATGAAAGGATGGGGAAGGAATAGTAAGGTGGACAGAAAACCAGGGCAGTGTGGTTTCTACAAACACAAGTGGCCAGAAAGAGAGCTCACTTGTGTCTAGCAAGATGTTAGTGACAAGGAGGTCATCAGTGGCCTTTGCAAGTTTACACGCATACAAATAGAGAAGAGACTCAGGAAGCTAAGAGCAGAGCTGTGAAGGTAACTCAGTGGTAGAGTGCTCACCTAGCTTACTCAAGTCCCTGAGTAAAACCTGGTAAAGAACCTTCTCCATGGTGCAGAGGAGCACTTGGGGCCTGCACCAGGACCATGCCTCGGGCAGAAGAAGAAGAGTCAGGTAAAAGGACCAAGCAAGGCAGACACACTCCACCACCTCCTGGGAGAACTGGACTCAGGGCCTGCCTGCCGCTCCATGCATTCACCTGCAGATTGCTCCCTGTTTCCTTTTGTGTGAGATGGGGACATAAGTTGTTCATTAAGCCATCAGCACCACACTGGGCACCCACAGGTACAAGGAGACTAGCTGGAAGGTTAGGCTCACTTTGTCAGTGAACAGATGGGTCAAGGGCTGGAGAGGAGTCAGAGAACTCTTACTTGGATGTTACTATAAATCTTTTCACCAAAGCCACTGAGCCCCACCGCCACGTGTGCACTTTACGCCAGCTGTCCGCCCGAGTTAGGGCTCAAATTAATACACAGAGAGACTTGTATTAGGTTCAATGCTGCTTGGCCAATGACTAGGATTCTCATCTGTTAGCTCAGTCTTAATTATCATAAATCTATATATTTTATAAGACTTATCTTATTGGACACCTTATTGGTGTCCCTCCTTGCTGGTGGCTCACATCCCGCCACTGGAGGAGGAAGGGGAAAAGAGGGACACTTCCTATTTCCTTTGCTTAAATATGAGTCTCCTTGCTATGTCACTTCCTGCCTGGATCACCACGTCTCTACTACATTTCCCAGAATCCTCTTTGACTCCTAGTCCTGTCTAACTTTGCTGCCATTGGCCAAACAGTATTTTATTCAACAATAAGATAAACATACACAGTACATTCCCCATCACTTGGAGCCTTGAATAGCAGTGGCATCTTTTACTGAAAAGAGAAATTGGGGCAAAAGACAAATTATCCTCATATTGTGCCCTAAACTACACTCCATATATGACCCTAGGAAAGAGAAGGACTCTTTTCCAGAATGTTGCAGAGAAAATAAAGTAGAGGTGCGTGTGTGTGTGTGTGTGTGTGTGTGTGTGTGTGTGTGTGTGTGTGTGTTTCTCCTTTGAGACAAGGGTAAATGAGGATAAAATCCTGTTTCATTTAACTACAATATAGGAGAACCTCTCCTGAGGTCATTTCTTCAGGTTGTTTCTTCATGGCTTTGAACTCTGTAAAGTTTTGAGAAAATGAAGCCCCTCAAAACCAAGGTGTGTGTGTGGCTTGTCTGTGCACAGTGCAGGTTTTTGTAGTGCAAATAGTGTTCAAGTTCTTTCACTTGGGGACTTTTAAGATGTAGCTTCATGTCTTTTGCTAATATGTCGCTTATATATCTGTAAAGAGATGATTTATAGTTTAATTGTTTCCACAGATAATCTGGCAGGCAAACATAAAGACAGGAGGAAAAGTTCCGTAGATGCCAAAGCAGTTTGCTGTAGAACAAGTGAAGGTGAGTGGCAGACTGGACACCCGACCCTGCAGCTTCCTTTCCTGATTACCATGCATTGTGCATTCACGAAAAGAGAGGCCCCTCTTGGAACCAGTGTCCCATCCCACCCTCTACACAGAGCCATTGAAATGAGTCAATAAGCCGGGCGTTGGTGGCGCACGCCTTTAGTCCCAGCACTTGGGAGGCAGAGGCAGTTGGATCTCTGTGAGTTCGAGGCCAGCCTGGTCTCCAGAGCGAGTGCCAGGATAGGCGCCAAAGCTACACAGAGAAACCCTGTCTTGAAAAACCAAAAAAAAAAAAAAAAGAAAGAAAGAAAAAGAAAAGAAATGAGTCAATAATAAGGAAAAATCAAAGAAATAGGCACTAGGTGCTCTATATGATTTCTAAACTCTTAGTCATAGATTTGTTTGTTAATTTGCTATCATGATATGAGTCATGTACTTGTAATTCCAAAGGACAGATTAGTTTGCAGTTTACTATGGAAATGTACCCTTTGGAAGTGGTAAGCTTAATTTGGAACTTATAAACTCCAAATATGAGCCGGGCAGTGGTGGTGGCGGTGGCGCACGCCTTTAATCCCAGCACTCAGGAGGCAGAGGTGGGCGGATCTCTGCGAGTTCGAGACCAGCCTGGTCTACAAGACCTAGTTCCAGGACAGCCTCCAAAGCCACAGGGAAACCCTGTCTCGAAAAACCAAAAAAATAAAATAAAATAAACTCCAAATATTATTTAAATTCAGATTGAAATATAATTTTTGTTTTTTTGTTGTTGTTGTTTGTTTTTGTTTTTCAAGACAGCCCTAGTAATCCTGGAACTCACTGTGTAGACCAGGCTGCCCTTGAACTCACAGTGATCCGCCTGCCTCTGCCTTAGTGCTGGTATTAAAGGCATGCACCAATACACCAGGCCTGAAATACAATTATTTTTAAGTAGGGTTTTATATAGCCCAGGCTGGCCTCAAACACCCAATATAGTTCAGGACAATCTTGAACTCCTGATCCTCTGCCTCCATCTCCCAAGTGCTGGGATTACAGGTGTGTGCCACCTTCTCATCTGAAATAAAAATTTTAAGATCAGTTAGATACATGCTGATCAAGTCCCTTCCCAACTTCATGTCCTCTCCGCCCACCTTTTAATTAACCCACTGTGTTTATTTAGTGCTGCCCATATCTACATGGGCATAGGACCAATCACTGAAGTATAGGCAACCTACCAGGGGCCACATTCCTGAAGAAAACAGTTCTCCCTCCCCCAGAAGTTATAACTGACAATAGCTAGGGGTAGGCCTTGTGAGCCCTTCCTGTCCAGAGAACCCTTGATAGTATTTTAACAGTGTTTTTACTTCCACTTCTAATTACATGGCATTAGTACATAGAAATGCAATGGGTTTTAGTATATTGATTTTTTTTTACTCGGTAACTTAGGTAGTAGACTTACTACTTACTGAATCTAAGATAGAATAGTGAGTGTATTTGCAGATTCTTCAGAGTCGTCTCTACACACAGAACTTTTTGCATCTTATTTTTCTTACCTCATTGCATTTATGCTATTTGATTTTTTTCAAGTTATTTTTAAAATAAAAATTTCTTTTAATTCACAAATTCTAAAATTGTGTATATTTATCAGACAACATCAGCTATTTTAGAATATGTATACATTGTGAAATGAGTAAGTTGAGCTTATTAACAAATGTTTTACTTCCCATCCTTAAATGCAACTTGGAGGTTTTCAAGAGTACAGTGCATGCTGCCCAGCAGCTCTCTGTTACCATGGTGAGAAGTACGTGTCATTTTCATTATATTCCTACGTAAGAGCAAGTCCTTTTCTGACCGTGACAAGACGGTGGCAGTTTTGTTTAGTGACTTTATTGTATAAAATGTGAAGTTGGCAGCTAATCACTGAAATTAGATTTGAGTTTTGTTGGACCCCCAAGCAGAGCATTCAAGGCTTCTTGGCCTGGTTAACCTTAGTATCTCTCTTTAGCCTTAATTTCTATGACGCCAAGTTGAGGCTGAGGCATCATCTTGTTGGACAGTCATCCTTTCCGGCCTTGGGTAACCCTAACAGTGGGGTATTCACAGAGACACACAGCTTTGGGACATTCTTTTCCTGCCTGTCCAGGCTTCTCTCATCTCAGAAGAGCCATGCCTGGGTATGAACAACAAAACCCTAGTTGTAATGTTGTTACCTGATTAACCTAAATTAAACACACTGAAGGACAGCACTAGGGAGAAGCTTAGAAATTTGAAACAGAAATCAATTGATTTTAGTAAGTGGTAAAGCTTAGTCCATGGGCTGGAGAGATGGCTCAGAGGTTAAGAGCACCGACTGCTATTCCAGAGGTCCTGAGCTCAATTCCCAGCAACCACATGGTGGCTCACAACCATCCATAATGAAATCTGGTGCCCTATTCTGGTGTGCAGATATACATGGAAGTAGAATGCTGTATACATAATAAATAAATAAAATCTTAAAAAAAAAAAAAAAGCTTAGTCCATTGCTTCCACCTTGTACGGAACAAAAGGCACTGTCTTCTAGAACTCCTGGAGAGCAGCAAGAGGTATAACTAAAGCCTTATTGTTGTAGACAAAAAAAAAAAAGAGGCTGTTTGGCCTTGACTTGCTAAATTGCTCCCTCCGTCTTCTCTATGACCTGTGACATCGGAAGTTCAGGATATGGGGTCTTGCATGCATGCTAGCACCTAGAACTGAGGAAAGCAGGACTGGTAGTGCAGAGCCCAGGTTTATCATGTAAGGAAAGGAGGGAAAGCCTAGTCCGTGTGCAGTTACTCCCAATAGCTTTTGTGTGTAGCTGAGCACACTGATTCCTGGGAAGGGAGGGTATAAAGCCGTTGGAGTCTATACATATGCCCAAGGTTGGGCACACCCTGATTTCTCACCCTTTTCTCCACAGTTTCCAATCAGAGAAGACATTCCTCTCTGGCCCGGGTACAGTCTATGATGATTGAGGCACCCATCACCAAGGTTGGTCTTCACTAGTATGTAAGCCCCTGGGACTCCCAGTGAATTGCTTCCTTGACAGAAAACAGGGACCTGCAGCAGTAAGATACTCTTTCAGTTGTATAATGTTGTCTCCTCTGAAGAGAGGATGGGTGATAGAGACACTGTAACTAACATTGACAGTGACATAATGACAAACTATTACCAGCTTGACTCTTGATTGCTCTCTGATTGTTTTCAAGGTTACAAAACTCATGTCTTTTATCTCCATGATTTAGGTGATCAATATTATCAACGCCGCCCAGGAAAACAGTCCTATGCCTGTGACAGAAGCCTTGGACCGCGTGCTGGAGATCCTGAGAACCACAGAGTTATATTCACCACAGTTTACTGTTGAGGACGATCCTCATGCCACTGACCTTGTTGGGGGCTTAGTGTCTGTAAGTTCATTTGCCCAGGCTACCACAGTCTGTTCCTGTTTGCTTTCTCAGAGATTATCTGAACTGGGCTCTAGAAGTCAAGCGGGGAACATCCAGTGTAGGGACCAATAGAGTCCTTTGTATTCAGCTATGCTTGGCCTAAGTGGTTGTCTACTGCTTGCCTCCCAGGGAATCTTCAGCTGGGAGCAGAAGAATGATGTTATAGAAGTCTGTTGATCCTGTTCTCAAGTGTTACTTAGGGGTTACAAGTCATTTATTTAAATAAGACATTTTCAATTATATTACAGTATTTTTTTGTTTATTTTGTTTTTTGGTTTTGGTTTTGTTGTTGTTGTTTGGTTTTATTTTGAAGCAAGGTCTCATTATATAGCCCTTGCTGGCCTGGAATTTGCTAGATAGATCAGGCTGGCCTTGAACTCATAGAGAACCCTCTGTTTCTGCCTCCTAAAGTGCTGAGATTAAGTGTATACATCACCACACCCTATTGTCTGACTTTATTTTGGGACCACCAGCCCCCAAACAGTGGCATGGAGATTTATTACTAACTATGAAAGCTTGGCCTTAGCTTAGGTTTGTTCTCAACTGGCTCTTACAATTTACCTCATTTATATTAATCTACATTCTGCCACATGGCTGATACTTCTCCATTCTATACCTCCGACTCCCTCCATGTTTCACTGGCTTCTCCAGCATGCTTAGATTTATCCCAAGTTTCTCTATCTCCCAAGAAGTCCCGCCTGTTCTTGCCTGCCTAACTATTGGCTACTCAGCTCTTTATTAAACCAATCAGAAGGCACCTTGGCAAAGACACATCTTCACAGTGTACAAAAAGATTATCCTACAACAAAAGCTGAGAAAAAGAAAAAACATCAATGTTTCATATTAGTGATAGGAGTGTCACTTGGTGGTATGGTGCTTGCCTACCATTTACAAAGCCTTGAGTTCTATCTCCAGCACCAAAAAGAAAACAAACAAACAGAACATCACACCTTAAATGAAAAGCTACATGGCAAATTGCAACACAGAACTGTCACCTGCTTGTATGTTTAAAAAAGTGCCAGGGTACAGGGCATAGTTTCACCTCCTAAGCATCCCTCCAGCCTTTGGGTAACTTCATAGGAAAGAAGCCCTTATGGGTGTGTCTCTCAGACTCCTGAGGAGCCCTGGACACCAACCACTGCAACCCATCCAGAGTAGAGCTCCCACAAGAAAGGCAAACCATACCTGTGTTCTGCCAGCTGTCTTAGAAATAAAATTTACTCCTTCCCAATTCCCACTATCTGATTTCAAAAAAGTAAGATTTGGACAGTAAATTCTAGAAGGTAGGGTGATTCCCAGTGGTAACCTCTAACTGTGGCCTGTAGGTCAAGGGTGAGCATGGGGAGGATGGGGTGGAGTGGGAGTGGATGAGAGAGATTGTGGTACTGGAGCATAGAGGATGCTGGTCTGGTACTCAGGGAGCAAGGAGAGGAACCCACTTAGAAGGTGAGAAAGGCTGGGTGGTGGCACATGCCTTTGATCCCAGCAGAGGCAGGCAGATCTCTGTGAGATCTTTGTAGTCAGAGCTACAAAGAGAAACCCTGTCTCAAAATCCCCCTCCCCCAAAAAGGTGAGAAGTGTCCCAGAGACAGCCGAATTTGGAGAGGGTGGAGGGGGATTGTCACTAGAGCATTAGTTAGTCCTGGAATGGGGCAGGCATGCTGGTCATCTCATTGGTGTCAACCTTGCCCAAGTTTAGATTCCAGGAAAAGAGCCCAGCACCCAGGAAGTGACTGAATTTGGGGTTGGCCACAGTGGTCAGCCTGCTGGACTGGGGCAGCCTTGCTGTGGGCTGCCTCTGCAGCTGACCACCTAGTTTATCTAAGGTGGAAAGAAGAGCTGTAACCGTGCTTTCTCTTGTTTCCCTGATTTTCACCAGGATGGCTTACGAAGGTTTTCAGGAAATGAGTATGCCCTTGCAACAAAAAGTAAGTTCTCTGTTTTTTAACCTCCTAGATCACTGTAACACTGCAGTCCAGGTTAAATGATGGAAACGATTGTTCTCATCAGTAAGTTCTGGGTATGCCTCAAAGCCTCAGAAACAAAGCAGGCATTTCTAATGTAGCACTGCCCCACCCCAAACACCAGGTGCCACGAACCTACTAATGTTGCTTTCCAAATTACATCACCTTGCAGACCTTCAGCCGTCTTCAACCAGTATTCCCATCCCTGTCTCCCTTCATGACATCCCACCACGGATTGCCCTGGCCATAGAAGACGAAGAACAATGGGACTTTGACATTTTTGAGCTGGAAGCAGCTACCCAAAATAGGTGCGTTGAGCTGGTTTCCCAGGGCCTGGACAGGGAGCCACCCAAGCAGCATTGGTATGTGCAGAGCTGTTCCTTGGCTGAGGGCAAAGGCTGAGGAAGGAGTAGTGGGACTTCAAGTTGCCCTGAGTCTTTGGGCCACAGGCAGTTTGCCTAGCTGTGATGGCTTCCTCAGATAGCCGTTTTCTATAGAAATTTCCTAATTTCTCCAGTGTGTGGTTCCTAATTATTTCTCCAGTATGTGATACTATTAGGTAGCAACAAAGAGTCCCCTGCCCCAAAGCCTAGAACAAATAGTTACACATTTGATAAAACTAGCCTCAGATCTTAGTTGCCATGTTGGTGGCCCACACAAGGACATTCCACCCTAGTTATGTTCATTGGCTTATGGTTGCAGAGTAGGAATTTGGGTTTTGCCGAGCAAAAGCTGCTAACCACAGGGGTCTTGGCACATAGGACTGGACATCCACAGCCAATGCCATCCAGGAGTGTGGTCTGGTTTGGGGAGAGATGGCTCTGCTAAGCTGTGGGATGACTCACCTGGTCTCAGCTCACTGGGTGAGCTGTCTACACTGAGACTTCCACTTCACATAGTCAAGCAGAGTGGATTGGCATCCCCCATGACAAAGAGTCTCTGAGCTCCTAGTTTACATACCAGAACCATAACAGCTATGGAAACTGTGTTAAGTCTGGCCAGGTTGAATCCTATAATGATCTCTGAGATGGCTTCCATGGGACAGATTTCTTAACCTTCCAAGCCAAGGCAGTAAATCAAAGTGCCAATCTAAGGAAGGACCTTACTTGCTGGCCGCTGGTTACCTTCTCGTGGTAAACTCCTTTAGACTGTAACACCTACCTCCAGATAGTTGAGGTGATCAGTCACCTGATAGGTGGCTGTGTCCAGTTTATAGTCACAGTGGTTATTTTACAGGACATCAGTAATAACATATGAGAGTAGGATTACAGGTAGCATATAGAGATGGTTCTGAAGATTCTACTGATGCAAGCAGGGTGGAAAACTTCACCCAGCAAATGAGGATGCCCAAAGAAGGCTAAGGCAGAAACTGTTGTGTTGCCCCCCTCCCACATGGAATGCTGCCCTAAAGTGCCAACTGGCTTCCCTGGGCACTTTGCAGTTTGACTTGGTTTTGCTTGTTGGTCCTGAATCTCTTCCCAGCTTTGTTTTATATCGTGGATATTTTTCTTTGTAGGCCTTTGATTTATTTAGGTCTCAAAACATTTGCTCGTTTTGGAATCTGTGAATTCTTAAAATGCTCGGAGGCAACGCTGAGATTGTGGTTTCAGATTATTGAAACCAATTATCATTCTTCTAACCCCTACCATAATTCCACACACGCTGCGGATGTGCTTCATGCCACTGCCTATTTTCTTTCCAGAAACAAAATAAAGGTAAGGAATGTTTGTGTTCTGCCTTTAACAGCAACTGTAGGGTGAGTCTAGCTTCTGCTTCCGTTGCCTTCACTGTGTGGTAATAGAACCACTCAGTCCTCGCCTGTATGCACCTTGGCACACAGAGGAAGCCGATTGGTAGATTAATGTACAGGCTCAGCTGTGCCATGAGAGGGTAAGAAGCAACATGAAGTCCCGGGGAGAAAGCTACCAAACAGAGCAGGCCTGTTCTTTTGGAGGAGAGGAGGTTTCAATCTGAACCTCTTTAGGATGCTCACCTGTGCCGTGAGCCCGAGTCCATTACCACCTCACTCTCAGCCCCTTCCTGTCTGACCATCTGACCTCAGATAGACCTCCTTCTCATTTCCCCACCCGATGAGGTCCCCATCACTCCTCTCCCCTGGCCCCTCTGGAGCATTCTCACAGTGCTGCCATCTGACTGTGACCACCATGAGCAGCTTCCTTCTCCCACAGAGACTCAGCTTCACACTCTATGGCTGGTGTTGGAAGCTCTTCAGATACACCCCTGTGATGAAGTCCCCTTTCATTACACCCCCACCCTGTGCCTGAGACATACAGGCCAACTGTTCAGGTCACAGCAAACCCTGGGCTGAGTGCTGGGAAGTGAGAGAGCTAACCTCTAGTCCGGTTCTGATATTTGAAAGATCAAGACCAAGTCCATAGGTGGGTAAGAATCCAGAGAGACAAGTGGTCAGGGAGAGTCTTAGCATCTAAAGGGCAATCTGCTGGGGTGTGTTGCTTTTGAACAGATATATTCAGAGCTAGCCTAAAACAATATAGATAGTTCTGAGACAGGGTCTTGTGTAGTCAAGGCTGGTCTAGAATACCTTACCCTCCTGTCTCTAGCTCCCAAATGCTGGGGTTGCTGGTATACACACACAGCCAGACCTTGCTTAAAATGATAGTCAAAGTATTTATTGAAATCCACACCCTAGAGTGTCCCTAGCTAAAGTGAAAAACTAAAGAATTTTATTTTATTTTTTTTACGCAATACAGGTATAAAATTTCATGAAGTACAACTTCATATTTAGAAAAAATATGGAATGCTTCTTGAATTTGTATGTCATCCTTGCGCAGGGCCATGTTAATGTACTCTGTATTGTTCCAATTTTAGTATTTGTGCTGCCAAAGTGAGCATGAAAAACTATAATTTTAAATTGAAATTAATTTATAAGACAAGCTTATTAGATATATACCTTATTTTCACATTTATAGAATACTTCCAAATGTAATCCTTTTTTACAGAATCCTCATGTGCACTAGTCTGTGTGTATGTGTGTGTGCACACATGAGAACACGCATGTCCACCACAGCTTGTACTTGGAAGTCAGAGGACAAGTTGTGAAGTTCACTCTCTCCACCACTGGGTCTCTGGAATCAAACTCAGGTTGTCAGGCTTGATGGCCAGTACTTTTACATGCTGAGCGGTCTTGCCTGCCCCCGAATATCTTTTTAATTATTTTATGAGTATTCTATCTATATGTATGACTTTATGCCAGAAGAGGGCATCAGATCCCACTATACATGGTTGTGAGCCACGATGTGGGTGCTGGGAATTGAACACAGGACCTCTGAAAGAGTAGCCAGTGTTCTTAACCACTGAGCCATCTTTCCAGCCCAAAATGATTTCTTTTAAGACACAGTCTCATTACATAGATCTGGCTTCAAACTCAGATTTACCTGCCTCTGCTTCTCAGGTACTGGAATTAAAGGCATGCGCCACCATGCCCAGCTCCAGCTTTTATTTTATTTATGTTTTAAGATGACAACATTTCTCCCTTCCCTTATCTCCCTCCAAGCCTTCCCTTATACATCTCCTTGCTCTCCTTCAAATTCATGGCCTCTTTTTCCATCAATTTTTATTGCATGCATATGTATAAACATATCTCTAAATACTGCTTGTGAAGTCCATATAAACGTATTTGTGTGTTTTCAGGGCTGATCACTGGCAGTGGGCAACTGATTGCTGTGCTCTCCCCTGGGGCAGCCCGCCTCTCTGACTTCCAGCTTTCCTCTGTTGCCTGTAGTGCTTTGTGTAGGGTTGAGGCCTCATGGCCTCTCCCCATTCAGTGTGTCATGTTCATTGTGTCTTCTGTGTTCAGCTCACATTTGGGAAGTCATGTGCTTGAATGAATAAAATGAAAAACCTAAAGAATGATGTGGTCTAGGGAGATAGCCAGGGAAGCACTTGGCACCCACAGGAAAAGGGGGGCATGGTGGTGTGTTCTGTGCTTGTAATGCCAGCACTGGTGAGGCAGATATAGGCGGAATCCAGGGCTCACTAGCCAGCCAGTCTAACCATCGAGCCCCAGGTCCCAGTGAGAGAGATGTGTCCTGAAAGAGCAGATAAATAATCTTTTTTTTTTTTAAAGGATTCATGTCTGGGTGAGGGTGTTAGATCCCCAGGAACTGGAGTCACAGACAGTTGTGAGCTGCCATGTGGGTGCTGGGAATTAACCCTACATCCTCTGGAAGAGCAGCCTAACCACCGGGCATCTCTCCAGCCCCAGTAAACAGTTGTTGACAAACAACATCTGAAGTTGCCTCTGGCCTCCACATGCATGTGCACGTTCATGTGTTCATACTCAGTCACATGTATGTGCATCTGTGTACACGTGTGTGCATGCACACAGGAAAGCTGGGCATAGCAGTATATTCCTGTAGTCCTAGCTCTTGAGAAGAACCACGAGAAATTCAAGGCTATCCTTGGCTACATTGTGAGGGAGTGGGGAGCCAATAATATCCACATCGGCCTTTGGAATTAAGACAATCAAGTATCAAAACAGAAATAAGGAAAACATATAAATTTGAAAAAGGAAATGGTAGAAAAAAGTACTTCACAAACCTATATTAACAAAAATGTAAAAGCTGATGGTTTCTTTTTTTGAAAAATGTATACAAATTGATAAAAGCTGGGCTAGTGATATATACCTGTAATCCCAGCCTGAGGAAGCTGAGGTTAGATCAAGGGTTCAAGGCTAGCCTTACTTACATGGAGAGCTACTGCCTCTAAATTAATAAGAACAGGAAGGAGTCAAACCTATGAGAATCATTTTTAACTACATAAACCTTTTTAGGACCCTGGAAGAGGTGGAAAAATTCCAGATCATTTTGCCAAAATTCACAAGAACCTTGTGTCAGCTAAAAACGCACCAAAAAGGAGTGGAAAAGTGGGCGAGATCCCAATTCATATAAGTAGTATTTACTTTTGAAGTTACTTTTTTATTTGGACTTACACAGTATTACTAAGTCAGAAACCCCAAGCTCTGGGCTTTTTTTGTGGCGGGTCTGGAGAAAGACTGGCAGCAAACCACCTGTGCTTTGCACGCAGCTGGCAGTCAGGGAGTGCTCTCCAGCAGCCGTGACCACTGCTGCAGAGCAGAGAAAGGAAACAAGATTTTCTCAGACAATGTGGTTTTCTCAGAAATCAGAGAAAACCCTTACTTTAAAGTGAAAAGGCAGCCAGACGTTGGTGGCACACACCTTTAATCCCAGCACTCGGGAGGCAGAGGCAGGCGGATCTCTGTAAGTTCAAGGCCAGCCTGGTCTCCAGAGCGAGTGCCAGGATAGGCTCCAAAGCTACACAGAGAAACCCTGTCTCAAAAAAGAAAAAAAAAAAGTGAAAAGGCAGATAGAAGCCTCTGTTGAATGCTTGTTTTGGTGTCATACACACTGGTTTTCAAAAGAGTTCTTGTTTTCAGGAAACTTTAGATCGGATTGACGAGGTCGCCGCCCTCATTGCTGCCGCGATTCACGATGTGGATCACCCTGGGAGAACCAACTTGTTCCTCTGCAACTCAGGGAATGAGCTGGCTGTGCTGTACAATGACCTTGCTGTGTTGGAGAGCCACCACGCAGCACTGGGCTTCCGGCTGACCCTTGAAAATGACAAATGCAATATCTTTAAAAACTTGGAGAGGTGAGAACAGACTGTTGCTGAGATGTTAGTCACCATGACTGCAGGTGTAGTCATCGATCACTTCCACTGTCCCCACCATGGATACTGAAAACAAGTACACTACCCACACCACCCTCAAACCCATGATCAGACTCTCCTCAGCCCCCAGGGCTGGTCCACCTTGCGCCCCATGCTGGGGATGAACTGAGGCGGTGAGCATGCTGAGCAAGAGAGCTCTCCCACTGAAACAGGAGCTTGCTGAGTTGCCCAGGTTGACCTGCCTGGCACACTCCTCTTCACCTTCTGTACATAGCACACTTTTTGCCATTGTCTGTTTACAAGTCACTACCCTGGGGAAGCATTTTCTCTGGTTCTCATGCTAAGTGAAATTCAAAATTTTTCAGTCACAACTTCTTTAGCACTTGTCACATTTATAAAAAAATAGGTTTTAAAAAGTGGCATGGCTCAGTGGTACATACTTGCCAGCATGTACAAGGCTCTGGGCTCTATTCCCAGCCAACGAAAACTGAGTGTTTAAATGTCCAGCTAGATGTTTGGAGACAGTGTCTCGATACGTGGGCTGGGCTGGCCTTAAACTTGAAGTCCTCCTGTGGCAGTCCTACAGGATTGTAGGCCTGCATTCACCACTCCCCCAGCTCAGGTCAGAGTCACGTGTCTTTTGTTCATCAGTTTCCTATTTGTGTCTATCCCAGTGCCTAATACATAGTAGAGCTCAAAGAGGAAAAAAAAAAGTCATGAGAAATAATTTGGATTTTGAAGGAAAATTTTATATAAAGTTTTTTTTTTTAAAAAAAGAATATCCTGATTTCTAAGACATTGTGTCATGTCTTAGACTTTCAGAGGTGGCTTAATATAAGTTTTACTCACATACGACTGTAAGTATATAATTTACAGAGAATACATAAGACCTGGGGTTTCTAGTGCTGCGATAAAAACCCATGACCAAAGGCAACTTGAGGAGGAAAGGTTTATTTCATCTTACACTTCCAGGTAATAGTCCATCACTGAGAGAAATCAGGGTAGGAACTTGGCAGCAGGAACTGAAACAGAGGTCATGTTGGAACAGTGCTCATTGTGGCTCCCACGCCACGACTAGGTCTAATGGAACCTCCACTTGCAGCACACGTGCCATGACTAAGTTTGAGTATCGGGTGAAAGCCTGGAGATTTAGTTAAAAGCAGAGACGTTCGGTCATTTGTGCTAGGAGAATGTGTGTGCGTGCCTGTCTTTTTTCCAGGGAGGGAGCAGCCTTATGTACAGACATACAGCACGGTGGAAAAACCCCAGGTATAAGCGCTTGTGTTTTTTATGGCAGTGGGGTATGGCTGGGGCTGTAATCCAGGACTAGAAAACAGGATGTACCTCTAATTATTGGCTGACAAGCAACTCAAGGAGACCCCGTGGGGGCTGGTGCCTAGCATCTACCAACACTCATGGCTTGCAAACTAGGGTTAATGGAAGGGCTATCAGAAGTTCTCTGGGTCTCAAGGTACCTCCATGCAAGGCACATTGTTAATGAATGTGGAGGTTGTAGGTATAAAGAGAATAGTCTTGCTTGGAGTAGTGGCACAGGTCTGTAATCCCAGCCTTAAAAGGCTGATACAAGAAGGTCATGGGTTTGAGGCCATCCTGGACTACACAACTAGACTGTCTTTAGAGAGGAGGGGGAAAGATGGGGAAAGGTCTTCGTTTATCCCTGCTACAACCTATTCTATCCTGAGAACGATGTGCATTGTACTACATAGCTGTCAATGTGATTCACAGCTATTGCATCCTGACTGTTTGGTGATGTAGGCAAGGGTGTCTCCCAGTGGAACTAGACTGATAGCAGCAAGGGACATACATCCTGGGAATGTATGTACAAACTTATGTACATACATACAAATGTATGTACAAGATTATTTGTACATACATACATACAAATGTATGTACAAGATTATTTGTACAAACTGAATATAGCCACTACTCTGAATCAGTGACACGTAGCCGCCTCTCTGTCGTCTAAAACAGGAATGACTACCGGACACTACGCCAGGGTATTATCGACATGGTCCTGGCCACAGAGATGACAAAGCACTTCGAACATGTCAACAAATTTATCAACAGCATCAGAAAACCCTTGGAAGAACAAGGAAATGAGGTGAAACTTATCCTGAAGCCCTTCATCTGGGCGTCCTACTCACCAGTGCCATGAACTCAGACCTAGCAGGGCCTTTGGGGGACATGTTGAATTTGGTTTTCCATTTTTCTTCCTCTCTTTCGTTTGATTTCTTCCTTTCCTTTCCCCTTTTCCTTTCCCTGCCTGCCTATGTATCTAGAGACAGGCCTTCACTCTGTAGTCCAGGAATGGCCTAGAACTCAGTGACTCTCCTACCTCTCTCTGTCTCAGGTGCTGGGATTACAGGAGTGAGCCGTGACACTTGGTTGAATTTTGTTTTTCATTGTTTGTTTTTTTTTTAATCATTTAACGTGCAAATATCTATCAGGAGAGCATGTGATAGAACATGCAAATAGACTTGTAAACACATTTTTGCATTCCTGTGTCCGTCTCAAAATGTTTTCTCCCATTTTGAACATTCTATGGTCAGTTGGAGCCCTAGAGGGCTTTTTTTTTTTTTTTTATAACCAGGCTCTAACCATGTAGCCCCTGGCTGGCCTGAAATTCAATAAGTAGACCAGGCTGGACTCAGTCTCACAGAGATCTGCATATCTCTGCCCCTCAAATGCTGGGATCAAAGGTGTGCGCCACTACACCTGACTCCTAGAGGGCACTTAGCAGCCGCTCTGCAGTGGGTGCATTCCGTGGTAGCAGCAGCTGTCCTTGCAGAGAAGGGCTGGGAAGGGTCCTCTGCTGGGATCACCAACGGTATCGTTACCCCTCATTTCTGGACTTGGGATATGCAGTCCACAGCTACCTAGCAAGGGTGACACACTGATACCTGGCTAGGCAGGAGCTGCCTGGTGTGGAGCAGGTGGGAGTTCCTGTTAATACCTTGGCCATAGAAAGAGGACGGCAGACCTCAAGGCAGAGGACACTGTAGAATAGGAAGCTGAGGCTCAGCAGGGATGCTCTGGACAAGTCACCTCACCCTGACCCTTGCCCTTGTTTCTAATTATATGTTCCTCAGACCCCAGAGTCTTTGTGAATACAGATCCAAAGAAAAGGTCATTGTGTCCTTTGTATATCAGATACTAAGGCAGTATGAGGGTCTGTCGGTGAAGACTGGGCTGGTGGAAAGGTGAGAGAGAGAGATAGAGAGAAAAGAAGGGCAGGTTTTCCAGTCCCCAGTGCTGATGAGCCCTGCTGAGCTTCCTCCTTGTAGAAAGAAAGGTGCTCAGTGCCCTGCTGTGTGACGCCTTCAGCACTGTAGATCCCAGCAACAGCCCTTCCTGGCTCACAGAACCCAAGGTTAGGTGGTGGGCCTGAAGACACCATTTTGATTGCTTTGATTTCTCTGGTGGTTCAGGAAACTGGCAATAATCAGGAAGTCATGAACACTATGCTCAGGACTCCAGAGAACCGGGCCCTTATCAAACGAATAATGATTAAGTGTGCAGATGTGTCCAACCCCTGCCGGCCCTTAGAGTACTGCATCGAGTGGGCTGCACGAATTTCAGAAGAGTATTTTTCACAGGTAAGATGCTATATCTTAAGTCTTTACACAAACATGCGTGCGTGCACGCACACACTCACGCTTAGAATGGGGGAACACCATAAGGCTATGGACTTAAAACTAGGAAAGAGAACTCTGAAATAGATTCCATCTTTAAAGAACTTTTCTTATTTTGTACATTTATTTTGACAAATTGTGTTCTTTATCTTTGTCTTCATTTACTTTGTCTTCACTCTTTGGATATCTTTGCTGGATTTGGAACCCTGGGTTGGCAGGTTTCTCCTAAAAGCAATGGTCTCACATCATCCTGGAACAGAAGGAAAATAAACTGCTAAAGTATTTGTTTTAAATAAGATGTATGCACACAGATTAAAACAGCCCAGTGAGGGTGAGGGCATTCCAGTAGCAGAGCTTTGCTTGGCATATAACAAGGGTCTGCATTGTAGTGCACACCTTTGACCCATGCTGTTAGGAGGCAGAGGCAGGCAGATAGATCTCTGGGAGTTCAGTAGTCTAACCTTAGAGAGCTCTGGGCCAGACAGGGCTACATTTGAGGCCAGAAGACACTGAGACATCATGTTTAAGCTGTTTATAGAAGAAAACTGTTGACCCAGAACTCTGTATCTAGTGAAATAGCCTTCAAGGATCAGGATGAGATAAACTAATTCTCAGAAAAGGGGAAACTAGTACAATTCATCACTAGTAAATCCACAATGTAAGAAATACTAAAAGAAGTTCTTAAAGTAGAAAGGAAAGCTGGGTGGTAGTGACACATGCCATTTGTCCTAGCACTCAGGATCTGTGTGAGTTTGAGACCAGCCTGGTCTACAGAGTGAGTTTCGGGACAGGCTGCAAAAGCTACAGAGAAGCCCATCTTGGGGAAAAAAAAAAAAAAGGAGAAAGGAAGTGATCACAGGTGCAAACTTGACTCTTCAGGATGTAAGAAAAGTATCAAAAAAAAAATGGTAGATTCCTGGGTAGCTGTATAAAACTTTTTTATTCTCTAAATTTCTCTGTATTAAGACCTAGGATTATTTTAAGCAAAGGTTCTCACATTGGATCGTTGGGTCGACACTCTAAGTAATATGATAGAAAAAGGATATAGAAGGAATGAATGGCCTTACATCTGCATTTATATGAAGTGTGGCAGGGTTGACACTGTTGAGTTAAACACTGAGAATTCAGGTTGTCATTCCACAGTCATAGCTTGATAGGACAGGCCTGTCTATACCAAGAAGGTGGGGGAATGGGAAGTAAATGCAAATGGTAGTTCTACCTAATCGTAACAGCAACATTCAGTTCAATTTCATTAAATATTGTAAGGTAAACACTCCCACTAAAAGAACATTCCTCAGAACAGATGAGGCGGGGCATGGTGATACATGCCAGTAATCTCAGCACGTGGGAGGCTGAGACGGGAGGATTGACCCCTGCCTCCAAAACCAAGCAAAATAAGAACAAAAAGCTCAACTATGGGCAGACTAGAAAAGAGAGTAAATATAAAGAACAGAAAGATGGTGGACCCATTCAAGTGTGAAAATTATAAATGTAAGATTAACAGCCTTATCAATTCAGACAAAAGATATCAAGACAGGCAACTTCCAGAAGTAGGACATTTCTGATGTAAAAATAATAAAAACCCAGAGACAGATATTGGGGTTAAAGCTGAAGATTAGAAAAGCAAAGCCACTAAAGCTTTCTTACATCTACCAAGGCTAAGACCAAAAGGGAGGCAATCCTGTCCTCAGTGTGTGGCTAGAGACTGAAGGCCGAATGAATACCCTGAGCTCCTGTCTAGTGCTGGGATTAGAGGCGTGCACCACCACTGCCTGGCCTCTATGGCTGTGGCTAGCTCTGCATTCTGATCTTTGAGCAGGCTTTATTAGATTGGAAACAAAATATCACCACACATTTCCTAAAGAGAAAGGGATCCATAATCATAGAGTGTATGCACTAACTATCAGCAGAATCAGCCACCTACAGTCTGCAGCTTAAGATAAAGACAGAGGGGATTTGAACATGTGTGGCAGAAACAAGCCAGCCTTAAACAGATTTTATGAGAAGGGAAAGGAGGCAGTTCTTACCCATTGTCAATGCCTGACAAAGGCAGTGCCACGGGACACCACGGTCTGTTTCTCAAGACCATGAGTGTAGAGAAGCGGAGTCCAACAGTGTAGAGGGTTGTGTCATCCATCACCTAGTAGGCCTGTTCCCAGACGTGCAGGGCTGGTCACTTATTTTAGTGATTCACCAGAGTCCTGCAATAATAGAGGAGAGTCTTAGAGCTGTTGCTCCAGTTACAGAAAAGGCTAGACCAAACTCAGCATCCATTTGTCACAGGAACCGTCACCCAGCTCCCAAATGCATCACACACGGAGGCTTATTTTTGAAATATCCAGCCTTAGCTTGTCTTGTATCTAGCTTGCTTTACTTATCTTAAATTATCCTGTGTACCTTTTTGCCTCTGAGCTTTTCCTGTTCTCTTACTTCTGTAAATCTTACTTTCTCCATGGATTACTGAGTGGCTGGCTCCTGAAGTCCTCCTCTCCTTGTGTTCTCTTGCCTCAGTCCTCCATTTATACTATTCTCTGCCTGCCAGGCCCGCCTATCCTTGCTCCTGCCTCACTATTGGCTGTTCATCTCTTTATTAGGAGCACCAGGTGTTTTAAACAGGCACAGTAACACAGCTTCACAGAGTTAAATAAATGCAGCATAAACAGAGGTCACAAACCTTAAAATAATATTCCTCAACAATAACACTTCTTAAAATTTGCAGATAATGTATGTGTGTAAATTCCCAAGACACATAACATTACTGAATTATTAGATTTTATTAGTGAGATCATATAGGACAATAAGCTCCATATATAAAAGTCAAGTTGTATTTTACATACTAACAACCAAAAAATGAAACTTAAAACAATGCTGGTTAAAATAGTAATAAAAAGCAAAAACTTACTTAGAAATAAATTTACGGATAGATGGCCAGACAACCTCATAAACCATTGCTAGAACTTAAAGAACATCCCATTTTAACATATTAGAAGGGGTGTTCTCCCAAGATTTTCTGATTGGCATTGAAAAGAGCACAGATATGTCAATTCACAGTGGCCTCATTAGCCTAACTAGAAAAGCCAAACCATGGCACTAAAGAAAACTGCTGCAGAATATCCCCAGTGACTTTGAAATGGACAAAGACTTTTAGGTACAGAAAGCAACAGCCATGGAAAAAAGAAAATATACATTAGACTTCGTTAAAGCTGGGAGAAAATAGAAGTCATTTCTGACAAAGGACTGTATGTACCCAGGTTACATTACAATAGTAAGACAAGCCACCTAGTTAGAAATAATATTTCAATAGCCATCTCACAAAAGATAGTATGAATTGCTGATAATTACATGAAAAAATACCTTACATCATCAGAGAAATTCAAATGAAAGCCACAGCGAAATTCTAGCAATACCAGTAGAAAGGTTTAAATTGAAAATACCGAGGCCAGGTGTGGTCGTATACAAATGGAATCCCAGCACTTGGGAGTTGGAGGCAGGAGGATTAGGAATTCAGCAGCTGCTATTGAGTGCCATTGTAGCCTGAACTATATATGAGCTTCTGACTTAAAACAACACAAACACACACATACCCAGAACACTTGACAACATCTAATGCTGATGACAGTGTGGAGCAGATATCAGCAAAGCTGCAGAAAGTGCTGCTGCCACTATGCTGACCAGAAGAGCAGACTCTGTGTCAATAGTTACAACACGATTTATTTCCCCATCATATTAACATTATAGGCTGGCATTACACTTAAAATCTTCCTGCTTTCTGAGTGATTGACCTATACACAGTGTGCCACCATAGCCTACTGCTGACCTCCCTGTTATCTGACACTGACCCCCCTGCCCTCTACTTGAGTCTGTGTCTTTTATTAGAGTGTGTTGGCTCTCTAGGATGAACTAGAAATGTTCTCTTGGATTTTTTTTTTAATCTTGAAGAGTTTAGGAAAGATTGATATTCTAAACTTCAGTTTTAAATTTACAGGTGTAGCATTTGCCGCAGTCTTTTCTCTGCTGGGAGGTTTTTAGGATCGATGCCACCTCCTTACTAGTTATTAGGTCTATTCATAGTCTTCCCAGCTAGACAACACAGCCATAGCTGAGAAGTAGCCCCTGGGACAGTGTTTCTTGCTCATTTCTTATGGCACCAGTGTGGGCATGTTGGATATTTGTGGATAGTGACAGTTCCAGCGGAGGCAAGTGCTAGCTACACCCTGGACTCTTACCTGCAGGACATTGTGGGGAGCATGGGGGGGGGGGTTCCTTCCTGCTATTGAAAATGCTTGGGTTGGTCTGGGATGTCCTTACTCCGAGAACAGCATGGTGTCTGGCAGATCTTGTTTGCTTGGCTAGTGCTACATGGGCTCTCAGCCTGTGGGACTGCTCTGTGGCAGGGTGGGTTCTGAGATCATGGGGTGTTCTGCTTTGCAGACTGATGAAGAGAAACAGCTGAGCTTGCCTGTGGCGATGCCAGTTTTTGACAGAAACACCTGCAGCATTCCCAAGTCTCAGATCTCTTTCATTGACTACTTCATCACAGACATGTTTGATGCCTGGGACGGTAAGGAACCTAGGGCCTTCCTTACCTTGCTAGTTAGATGGTAAGTAGCACCTGGGACTTAGACTGCCAAGGTGGAAGAGAGAAAGAAGCCATCCTGGAGGGTAAAGAGCCTGTCAAATAAGAGGTATCCAGAAGAGGATCTCAAGGATGTCCCCAGCTCCCTGTGCTCTGAGGGCTGCAGCCAAGGGAGGGGATGGAGAGCTGATGCCTGCAGTTCAGGGGGCTGAGAACAGGTTTCCCTCTAGTTCACTCTCCCCAGAGTCTGGCATAACACTGACTCCCTTGGTCCTTCTTAAAATGCTGGGGCCAGGGTGTAGCTCTGTGGTGGAAGGCCCAAGAAAGAGAATAAGGAAGCCCAAACCCAAAAAGAAAGGCTGTGTGAAGACAATACATCCCCATCTCTCTCTCCAGCCTTTGTTGACCTACCTGACCTTATGCAGCACCTAGACGACAACTTCAAGTACTGGAAAGCCCTGGATGAACAGAAGCTGCGCAGCCTCCGCCCTCCTCCGGAATAGTGTGGGGTGCACATCTGGCCTGAGGTGCTGTCCTTGCTGGCTTCTGCAGTTTCTTAGGTCTTTCAATGCTAGGCAGAACTATCCCCTCATCTGCAGAGCCTGTGAACAGACAGGGGGATGTCAACTTTCTGTGGCACCATCTGCTGCCATAGCACGCACTTGCCGTAAGGCTCCTTAGTAAGGCACCTAAGAACTCTGGTTTGTGTCAGCCTGGGAGCCCTGCAGAGCAGCCTTGGTGACTTGTCACCAGTCTCAGGAGGCACAGCTGCTCATTTTGAAACACTACTGGAAGTGACTTGTGTCTCAAATCCATGAGCAAATGAGATAAACTTAAGGTTGATTATTCCAATTATTAAATGTTTTATTTATTTTATTAGAAGTTTGACATTTTCTATGAATTTAAAAATACTTCAAAGCCAAAGCCACCTTCAGATGCCACAACCAAATTTATGACTTGGTGCATAGACTTATTTTCATAATGCAGATTTTAAATATAAAATGATACAATTTAGCACAGTGTAGCACAATGTTGAACTCTTTTCATTGATGTCAGTGGAGAAGGCTTTTTGCTGATGGGTCTTACTCTAGCTTGCAACAGAGAGGCCACATCTGCAGACCTGGTTCTAAGCAGTAGCTGTGATCTCTGGAGATGTTGGAGAAAAATGTGGATGTGACCATTTTTTCCTAAAATTTTATAATTGAATTTCTAAGAGCCTGCCTTATTTTATACCATTTCTATAAAATATGCCCTATAAAAACAAAGCACACCAGGATATTTAGTGGTTGATATTTTATAACTAACATGGGATATTTGATTCTAGAAATGTATAAGGCAATATCTCTTCATGTTTTTAATGAGCATAATACTGTAAGATGAAACCAACACTCTGACATGTCATTGCCATCTTTAAACTTGTATTTTTTTTTCTGGATGAAATTAAACTATTTGTTTTTAAGAAGTCATTTGTTGTCATTTCTTTGCTATTGACTAATCTTTCTAAATTAGGAATAGGCATTTATTTCATAGAACAAACCAGCAACTTAACAACTCTCCAGGGGCCTGTGGACAGTTCTTCAGTTTGATCGCTGAGTCCTCATGGAGGACAACAGGTCTTTATCCTGTATGAAGATAACTGTGGGCCAAGCAGCTTCCACTGCCATGGGCTGAGAGGCAACAGATTCTCACCACAAACGCTGCTGACAGAACAGTGAGAATGAGACTTCAAGATGAGCAATCCTAACATTTTTGAAGAGCTAAAAGAAGCAATAAGAATTACAAAGTAAACATAGTATTTTTTAAAAGAACAGATCTGAAAAGATCCGCATGAGACATTCTAGCCCAGTGGTTCTCAGACTTCCCAATACTGCAACCCTTTGATACAGTTCTTCGTGTTGTGGTGACCACAACCATAAAATTATTTTTGTTGCTTCTTCATGACTATAATTGTGCTATGAATCGTAATGTAAAATCTGATATGGAGGATATCTGATATATGACCCCTAAAGGGGTCGAGACCCAGAGGTTGAGAACCATTGTTCTAGAGTCTGGGAAACAAGCAAAAGTCTATGTATTGGTCTCATGGAAGACTGGCCACAACAAAAGAAGAGTGAACTAAAGACAGAAAACAAATGCAAAGGCAGCAGAGACAACTGCAGTTCCACAAAGGCTAAGATGCAGAGACGGAGTGCCGTGCTCCTAAGTGTCACTGTTACTGAGGTTTCTGTCCACTCCTGGGCATCGGTAACACATTGGATGGAGAACTGGATGAGGAAGGAGAAGAGAGTCCTATCATGTTCTTTTGGAGCATGCCCCTCCAAGCCAGAAGAACCCCACTCTAAAGTCTCTACCACTTCCCACTGGGAACTAAACGTTTAAGATGTGGCTTTTTAAGAGACCCCAAACTACAGCAATGCCTAAGACAAATCCACACGCAGAACCGCAGAACATGGCACTCAAGGAGAGAAAAGATGGATCCCTTGCAAGGAACTAGAGACCACCACTGGGGGTCTCAGCTGCCAAAAGTGAGCATGGGTAACTTCAGACATGCAGACACAGCTCAGTAGAGCCCCTGTGAAGATGCAAAAGATGCTCTTTAGAGGTCAGATCTAGTAAGGGAGCAAATGTAGAAGAAAAGGATCATAGTGAATGAGTGAGTGTGTGTGAGAGAGAGAGAGAGAGAGAAAGAGAGAGAGAGAGAGAGAGAGAACAGGGGTGGTGGTGTAGGGTTGTAGCAGTGACAACCAGCAATGGAGGAAAGCAGGCACAAAAGGTAAGCTAAATGGTAGAGGTAAAGATAGATTATTGTCCTTGATACTCACCAGGAAAGCTTGGGGAAGTTGTCAGGACAGAACTCAGAATGACTGAGGAGAGAAAGGATAAACCAGGAGTGACAACCATTAGAAGACCCGGGGTAGGGTGGGGACCTAAGCTGAAAAGGGTAATAGAGGAAGCGTGTGTGTGAATAGTGTGTGCAGAACGCTGGAGATCTGTGTAAAGACACTGCCTGACATTAAAACCTAGAAAGTCTTAACATTTTACCAAAGCTTGCAAAATCCAAAAGAACTATCCATAAAAATTATAAATTCTAGGAGAGATATAAATGAGGCTGGAGAACATAGCCTGATTTGGAGATGACACTCAGAAGACATAAAGTGTTCGCACCCCAGAATATCTGGAAAATGGCTACATATCACAAAGGCCTTTGGGGTTAGCGTGTTTTAGAACTGACCACAGTAAATAGGAGAATAAGAAAAAACAAACTCCTCACATCACTAGTGGAAACTGGATTGTTAACCACCACTTGGAGAGCAATCTGGAAAAAAGTATAAACCCTCAACTCAGTGACTTTATCTTTATATCCTAGAGAGACTTGCAAATGTTCACTAGAGGATATACTCCAAGGATATTCTGTCCACAGTCCCGTCATCCAGATGTCCACAGGAAAGTAAGGAAATGGTGTTGTATATGGACTTGGACACTTTGACTTCTAAGGCTCCCAAGGGTGCCCCTGCCGCCCATTGTTCATAGCTCTGACCTGGGCCTGCTGACTGCCTTCTAACCATGAGAATATGGCACATGTGATGGGTGCTGCGTCTGGGATTTGGCTGCAACTAGTTTCCAAGGGCTATTGCAGGCTCTTCAGGAGAAGCACTGGGCTTAAGCTCTTGGTGACTGCCAGCAATCCAGATGTCCCTTGAATTGTCAATGTATCTTTTCAGTCTCTGCATCCATCATTATATTACCATGTATGTGTTTCTGTGTCCCTCATCTCACAAGGGCACCAGTCACTGCATTCAAGGACCACCCCATACCTTCTCACAATTCTAAAATTAGGTTGCATTTTTAGGGCACTGCCCAATGGTTCCCTGCTTAGTCTAACAAAGCAGCTACCATGTCTCCAGCTGCTGTATGGGGAAAGGAACAGCAGCCCACAGCTGACAGCCAGCAAGAACTGAATGCTGCCAGCACTCACAGGAGTAAGCTCTTTATCCAGTACAGCTGCCCCAGAAACACCTCGTACAGCTTAGTGAGAATGACAGCTCCATTCCTCACCCAAGTAAACCAAGGCAGCTGTTAAAAACAATGACATCATGAAATTTGCAGGCAAATGAATGGAACAAGAAAAAAATAAAGTGAGGTAACCTAGACACAGAAAGACAATCATAGTATATACTCATAAGTGGATAATAGCTATAAAGTAAAGGAGAACCATGCTACTACCCACAGACCCAAAGAGGCTAAAGTAACAAGGAGGGCCCAAGGGGGACTGCTTGAATCTCCCTGGGAAGGGGAAAGAGAAGAGATTTTGCAGGTGGATTGGGGGCAGGTGGGGATGGGAACAGATGGGATTAAATGGAAAGGAGATGGAGGTGGAGAGCACTGGAAGAGACCACTGGAAGAGGGGGGCATTTTAGGTGAGGTAGAAACCTAGTGCAATGGGAGCCAGGCCTTGGCGGTGCACTCCTTTAATACCAGCACTCGGGAAGTAGAGACAGGAGGATCTCTATGAGTTCAAGGCCAGCCTGGTCTACAGAATGAGGTCCAGGACAGATCCCAAAGCTACAGAGAAACCCTGTCTCAGAAAAACAGAAACAAACACCCCCCCACCAAAGAACCAAACAACCTAGTGCAATGGAAAATCCCAGAAATCTACAAGGGTGGACCCTAGCTACGACTCCTAGCAATAGGGAATAAACAACCTGAACTGGCCATCTCCTGTGACTAGGCGGGACTTCCAGTAGAGGGATTGGGACATCAACCCAGCAACATAATCTTTTTCCTACAATTTGTCCTGCCTACTGGATGTGCTGGGGTAAGGGTAGCACAGAAATTGTGGGAGTGGCCAGCCAATGACTGGTCCAGCCTGAGATCCACGCCAGAAGAGGAAGCCCGCATCTAACACTGCCTGGAGCACCGGGACTCAGAGGCTGCATAGCCCAGAGACCTAGGATAGAACCAAACATGACTGACCATAAAAAAAAAAAAGTCAATTTAATGATGCCTAGCGATATTCTGCTACACTCATTGGTGCCTAGCCCAGTGTCGTCAGAGAGGCTTCATCCATTAACTGATGGAAACAGATGCAGAGACCCACAGCCAAACATTAGGGAGAGCTTGGGGAATCCTGCAGAAGGGTGGGGGGGAGGAAGGATTGTAGAAGCCAGAGGGGTCAAGTTCACCACAAGAAAACAAGCAATCACATGGAGGCTTAATATTTCTTATAAATGCCCGGCCTTGGCTTGGCTTGTTTCTTGCCAGCTTTTCTTAAGTTATCCCAACCACCTTTTGCCTCTGGGATTTTTTCCTTGTCTTACTTCTGTATATCTGACTTTCACTCCTGTTCCATGGCTATCTTCGTGGCTGGCCCCTGACATCCTCCTCTCCTTGTTCTCTCTTGCTCCTTCCTCCTCTTTCCAGATTTCTCCTATTTATTCTCTTTGCCTGCCATCCCTGCCTATCCTTGCTCCTGCCTTGCTATTGGCCATACAGCTGTTTATAAGACCAATCGGGTGTTTTAGACAGGCAAATAATCACAGCTTCACAGAGTTAAAGTGCAGCATAAACAAAAGCAACACACCTTAAAATCATATTCTACAACAACGTCAATACTTACTAATTGAAGGTATAGTCATCAAGAGGGGGTGCAACGGTGGGGGAAAGAATGTGCTGTCAGTGGAGCAGAACAGAGAGCCCAGCCAGAGACTCATATAGCATCAGCCAGTCTTACTTTTCTCAAATGCTCACATATCCATATGCAAACAGAAGTGAATTTAGGCTCAGATCATAATATCTGCTATAAAAATTAACTCAAAATTGATCACAGGTATAAATATAGAAGGTACAACTATTAAACTCCTGTAAAACAACCTCCGAGAAAATTCTCAAAACAAAAAAAAAAGGCAAAACCATAGACTGAAGACTTATGTAGACCAATCACTGATCAACACTAGGAACTGAGTTCAGATCCCCAGGACCCTGTAAAGAACGCCAGGTATGGTGATGTTTGTCTATTACCCCAGCACTGGGAGGACAGAGCCAGGAAGATCACTGAAGCTTGCTGGCCAGTCAGTACACCCAAAATAGTAAAGTCCAGGTTCAGTAAGAGACTGTATCTCAACAAAAATAAATACATAAATATATATATACATATATAAACAAAGTAGAGAGTCACAGAGAAGACATCGGACATTGACCTCTGGCCTGTGCACTTGAATCCACATCCACAAGCACATATGCAATGCATACACAGCTTCATGCACACAAAAAAGATCAGTGGCAGCAGTGGTGGCGCACGCCTTTGACATCAGCACGCAGGGGGCAGAGGCAGGTGGATCTCTCTGAGTTTGAGGCCAGCCTGGTCTCCAGAGTTCCAGGGCTGCCCAAGACTACATAGAGAAACCCCTGTCTCTAAAAAAAACAAAAGATCAGTGTCAGCCAATGATGATAATTGATGAACTAGACTTTCTACTTTGAAATACAGTATCAAGAGAGTAAAAAGACCAGGAGGAAAACATTGCAAAGTAAACATCTGATAAAGGACTGTATTGTTATCTTAAAATGGGTCAAAGACTCCAACAGAGACAAACAGTTGACAAATAAGCGCTACAGTAGTGATACTGCATGTGTAGGAAAATGCCAAGTAAAACAAAGCCATACATGGTGGACTGGCAGTCTGCACGGGACAACACCGAATGCCAACAGGGACGGAGCGCATCACACTACTGCTGGGAATACAAAATGGAACGGCCATGTCAAAAGAGAACTTGGTAGTTTAAAAACAAAACATGCATGTGTGTGTGTGTAGGAGCCCAAGAAGACTAGAGGAGGGCCCTGGCACCCCTGGAACGGGAGCCATAGATGGTTGTGAGCCAACACATGGGTGCCAGGAACTGAACTCAGGTTCCTAACTGCTGAGCCATCTCTCTAGCCCCAGAAAAGAAAACTTTCCTTACCACAAGATCTGACAAGCACAATCCTTGATATTTGCCTAAAGGACAAAAACCACATCTACATAAAATCACCCTGATGTTTAGACAGATCCACTCACAACTGTCAAACTTGGAAGCAGGTTGATGCTAAAAAGAAATGAGCTGTCAATCCATACAGTCAGGAACCTTCAAGGTACACTTTATGTAAAGGAAGCTACACCAGAAGGGCTGGCAGAGTGTGACTCTAGCAAAGCAGCGGGGGACAGCACAGCGCTCTGACTGTCAGAGGTGGCTGGGTGGGGAGAGGCAGAGGATGGTGTCCATCTAACACCTTTGCTGGCATTCGGTTTCCAGCTGGCTATGGAAACTCAGACATGGGCCTTAGTGGTGCACACAGGTCACAAGGGGTAGAGCTCGGATTCTAGTCTGGAGTTCTCAGCTCCTGTCTGCTAAGATGTGTGGCACCCCATCTCTCACCCATTCCTCACAGCCTTGATGCTGTCAGTCCTTACACACCGCCAAGCCCCCTCCCCTGAAACCACGAGCCAAAACAAACCTCCCCACAAGCTGCTTCTGCCACGTGACACAAAGGTACGGCACGCTTACCAAAGCGTACAAATGTAACAGCTCGACAGTGCCAAGTGTGACCCCTATGTCAAGTGTGGACTTCGGGAGATTGATTAATGTGTCGATGTAGGTTCATCAACTGGGTCTCTATGGAGAAGGGATCTAACAATACGGGCAGTACGCTGTGTGGTGACGGCACATATGAGAATTCCGTGACTTTCACTTTCCAGGAGCACACATGTGCGCATTTGCTGTGAACGAGCGGGTGGAGCCAGAGGAGGCTGTCGGCTTTCTTCCTGTCACTTCACCTTAGTTTTGAGACAGGGTCTCTCACTGAAGCTGGAGCTCTCTGTTCTGGCTAGGCCAGCCGGCTAGTGAGCTCTGGGCATCTGCCAGTCTCTGCCTCCGGCCCTGGAATGCAGGTGTGTACCGCCCATGCTTGGAGACCTGAATTTGGGTCCTCATGCTTGAGTAGGAGGTGACTTACCCATGGAACGTCTCCCTAGTCCCTTTCTCTCACCTTGTTATAGACATAAAAACAAACAAAATCCAGGGGTTACAGATCAAAGACAACCAGTTACACACGAACAGGAGGAAAGCGAGTACCTGTTTCCATGCTAAATACACTTTTCTTAGCTAGGGTTACTATTGCTGTGATTTGAAACACTAGGACCAAAAAACAAGTTGGGAGGAAAGAGTTTATTTGGCTTACACTTCCACATCACTGCTTATCACTGGAGGAAGTCAGGACAGGAACTCAACTGAAGGCAGGAACTGATGCAGAAGCCATGGAGGTAAGGCTTGTTCCCCACAGCTTGGTCAGCCTGCTGCTTTCTTTTTCTTTTCTTTTTCTTTTTTTTTTTTTTTTTTGAGACAGGGTTTCTCTGTGGCTTTGGAGGCTATCCTGGCACTTGCTCTGTAGCCCAGGCTGGTCTCGAACTCACAGAGATCTTCCTGTCTCTGCCTCCCAAGTGCTGGGGCTAAAGTTGTGCGCCACCACTGCCCACCTCAGCCTACTTTCTTATAGAACCCAGGACCACCAGCCAAGGGATGGCTCCACCCACAATGGGCTGGACTCTTCCGCATTTATCACTAATTAAGAAAATGCCTTACAGCCAGCTCTTATAGACATTTTCTCAATGAGGTTCCCTCCTTTCAAATGAGTCTAGCCTGTGTCAAGTTGATGTAAAACTAGCCAGCACGATGCTTAAATGCTCCAGATGCATACAAAGAAAAAGACAAAATCAGTTTCCCATAGGAAGGACATGGTGACCAGGGGACACAACAGGAAGGGCTTCTCTCTGCATTTGGGGGGAGGGGCACTTTTGAATTTTGAACAACACTCCTGAGAGAAAAGGTATAGATGTAAAAGCATATCTTATTTTCAGGATGGGTTAATTTTGCATAAGTGGGATCTTGGGAGATGGCTCAGTGGGTAAGAACACCTGTTGTGCAGCTCGAGGATGTAAGTTCAAATCCCAGAAGCCACATAAAAAGCTGGTGTGATGTATACACACTTGTAACTTTAGCATTTTGGGGTGGGGGTGGAGGCAAGGGAGACATAGGGTCCCTGAGGTCCGGGTTCAGTGGGAGACCCTGTTGAACAGGACACTCAGTGTCCCTTCTCTGGTCTACACATGTGCACACGTGCACCCCTATACCCAGGAGCACGTACAGTGCACACGCATGCATACACAAATGTAGTACAAATGTCCCCGTCACCTACATTATTCCAGGGATTTGACACGATTCAACACTGAACTTAGTGTAGAGTGCTCAGAGTGCATGAGGGCAGACACAATTAGGGGTGAGTATTTTTGGTCTTTGTCCCTGGTTCCTAGTGTGGAGCTCCTAAGTCTTGTGGTGTTTTCTAAACAACAGACATGTCTGCTCTCACAAGGCTCTGAAGTGGGGCACGGGTGTGTGGCTGGTAATCAAGTGTCCAGCCATGGCTAGCTTTAGCCCTGAGCTGGGGGGACAGGATTGGAGACGGAATTAGTCTTCGATGGCCAGTGGCTTCGTCCATAGCACCGTGATGAGAAAACGCTTGCACATGGAGCGGAAGCAGCAGCTGGGAGGGTGGGGTGGGTGGGGGAGGGGGCCTCACAGCTGGTCTCCACTTGGCTCTACTTTCTTCCATGCAGTTGTGCTCTGGGAGTTCCTACTGGGGTTGGCTAATTATCAGGCCTGAGGAGTGGGCTGTGGAGCCTGGCCTCACATCAGCAGTCCAGGGTCACAGGCTAAGTTTTCAAAAGCCACCTGCAGAGCTGCTGGACCCTTCACCTGTGTCAGGATGGAACTGAACTGCAGGGCACCCAGCTGCTCTCTGAAGAAGTGGAGAATGGGTCAGTGTGAGGAAAAACAGCACAATTTTACTGTCAGAAGAAAAAAAAAAGTTCAGGGAAGAATTCAAGGAAATTCTGAAAATGGGGCTAGATCCCAAGATAAGAAAACAGTCCATGATTAATAATTAGTAAAGTGCTGTCCCTTGCTCGGGTGAATAAACAGAGTGGGACAGACCCTGGGATATAGTAACACAGGTCAGGCCTGGTGGTAGAGTCCTGGAATTCCTACTGGGGAGGTGGAAGCAGGAAGAAGCATCAGTTGAAGGCATGTCTGGGCTACAGAGTGAGTTCGTGGCCAGCCTGGACAACTTAATGAGATCCCATCTCAACATAAAAAGTAGGGGCTGGGGCTAGAGCTGGAGTCAGAGAGCTTGCGTGCTGTGCATGAGTCCGGGTCACTCCTGCAAGCAGGGCAGGCAGCTCAGCATGGCGTGCCAGCAGCTGCTCTTCTGCATCTGGCCTAGTAGCACTATCAATTCTGCTGCACCCCCCACCATGGGTTCTCAGTGAAATAAATCCCCCCACCCTCATGATGATAGGGTCAGAACCCACAGCCTTGTGGTTCCTGGGCAGGTGCTCTACCACTGAGGTAAGTCCCCAAACCCAATAAATTCTTCTGTTGTTGTTTGAGGTGGGGTCTTACTGGGTAAGACCAGGCTGGTCTTGAATTTATAGAGATCCTCCTGCCTCTACATCCCCCAGTTCTAGGATTAAAGGTGTATGCCACCACATTCAGCCCCCCAATAAATTTTATCTATTTTTGGCTTTTTGAGACAGGATTTCTCTGTGTAGCTTGGAGCCTATCCTGGTACTCATTCTGGAGACCAGACTGGCCTCGAACTCACAGAGATCCGCCTGCCTCTGCCTCCCGAGTGCTGGATTAAAGGCGTGCGCCACCAATGCCAGGCCTATTTTTGGCTTTTTGAGACAGGGTTTCTTTGTGTAATAGCTCTGGCTTTGTAGACCAAGCTGGCCTCTAACTCACAGAGATCCGCCTGCCTCTGCTTCCTGAGGCTGGGATTAAAGGCGTGCGACACCAACAATAAATTCTTATTATGTTAATTCTTTATAAGTGAAAAACAGACATACAACTCATGGCATAAGCCCTAGATTTCACCAGAGAAAGATTGGTGATGTCACCTGTTTGAAGGGAAGGGAAGGATCAACGGCTGTCCTCAAAGTCCCACCTCCTGGCTGAGCTCTTCCTCAGGGCATGCTGAGCTCCCCTGGAGCAGGCTCTGCAATGCCCTGCAGCCAAAGGCAGTGACATTTCAGACCAAAGCAGAAGTCACCAACCTGGAGGACAGCAAAGTTCATGCACCTGCCTGGGGTGGGGCGGACCCGCCCATTAAAAGGGGAGAAAGGGGGGAGAGAGAAGGGTGGAGGACGAGGGAGGGAAGAGAAGGAGAGAGAGAGAGAGAGAGAGAGAGAGAGAGAGAGAGAGAGAGAGAGAGAGAGAGGAGAGGAGGGAGGGAGGGAGGGAGGGAGGGAGGGAGGGAGGGAGAGAGAATGCAAGAACCAAAAACCTTGCTTCCTGCTTTCTTCAAAGAGGCCACAGCTGGAAGAAGTGTGGCGTGAGTCACAAGGAAGCCTTTTCCCTGGTGGTAGCAGAAACAATGGGTCGGGAGTGGAGCAGCTCACACAAGCCAGGAAGAGGCTGAGTCAACCTAACAATTGTCTCATCCTGCTGTACCCAGAGGAAACTTCAAGCCATCACAACTGTCACGCCTGAGGCTGTGTAGCCTGTCTTGAGTCTGGAAGGAAAGACTCCAAGGGAACAAAGTCCTCCGGCAGAAAGGTCCACACCTGCGGCCTGGGCACCCCGGGGAACACGCACCCCACTCTGCCTGTGGTTCCCCTGGCCTGCCCTCGGTGCAGAAGGAACAGCGCCAGCGCCAGCGGGGACCTGTTTCCACACGCCACCCTTCCCGTTTCCTCCAGCCCTGCTGCACCACAGCCTCCAACCCCACCTGCAAGGCCGGGTTCCTGGCGCGGGGAGCGGGCCCCGTTTAATCTAGACGGGAGGATGTACACTAGGCCGCCAGGAAGCAATAGCATTCACTCAGCGGCCAAGAACAGCACTGTGGGTGGAACAATGTGGGAGGGTTTCGGGCAGATCAAGGCTTTCTGTTATCGTCCAGGAGAAAGGAGATCCGAGTGGAAATTACAGATGGAGGGTAGGCTGAAGAGGCTCTCTAAAAATAGGGGTAGAGGTTAGAAATTGGCTTGGTGGTCAGGGGCACACACTGCTCTTTCTGGGATCAGAATTGAGTTGGCAATACCCACAACCACCTGCAACTCCAGCTCCAGGGGCTCTGACGCCCTCTTCTGGACACCACTTGCACTTACACTCATGTATACATACCCTTGACAGGCACACAAATAAAAATAGAGGTAACTGTTTAACATATCCAAGGATGGAAAGACAAAAATAATCTTTTTTTTTTTTTTTTGCGGCGGGGGTGGTGGTGGTAAGATGACTCTTGTCAACAGAAACTCAAAAAGAAGCCGTGTCCACTGAGACTGATTCATTTCGATCCTGTGGGGAGATGGGAACATTGCAGTTCTAGAGGTTATTATCTATTTCAGGCTAGTTCTAGAATAGCCTCCCCTTGCTCACCTGTGTCAGAAAAAAACACCTTCTGACTAATAGAAACTTTTTAGAAAGTCGGGGAGTGCATGCCCTTAATTCCAGCACTCAGGAGGCAGAGCCAGGCAGAGCTGTGAGTTTGAGGCCAGCCTGGTCTACAGAATGAGTTCCAGGACAGCCAGGACTACAGAGAGAAACCCTGTCTCGAAGAAAATACAAACCAAGGAACCTCATAGAATCTATTAGCTTCCACCAACCCAAGCTCAGTATCAGCAGCATTTTGGGCTTGTAGAGAAGCTCCCTCATCTCTCTGTACCTGTCTCCCTGATGTACCCCCAATGTATTTTAAACTTGTCTTGATTTATGACTCTGTTCTGAAAAACTATAAAAAACATCATGAACTGGGCGTTGGTGCACACGCCTTTAATCCCAGCACTTGGGAGGCAGAGGCAGGCGGATCTCTGTGAGTTCGGTCTACAGAGCAAGTGCCAGGACAGGCTCCAAAGCTACAGAGAAACCCTGTCTCAGAAAAAACAAAAAACAAAAAACAAACAACAAAAACAACAACAAACCCAAAATCAAAAACTGTCATGAAACAGCCTCCATGTTGGAACCTGGGATTTGGGGTAATGTCTCTTTCTAGGCCAGGGTCAATCAAAAGGACTCCAGAACAAGTTACCTCTGTTCTTTTAAGATGAGAGCTGTGACAGGTTTTTTGTTTGTTTTTGTGCCTATGCTCTGCAGGTAAAAGTACTTGTAGAAGTGTGAGCATGGTGGGGGGGGGGGTTAGGGGTGGAGAGATGGCTCAGTGGTTAAGAGCACTGACTGCTCTTCCAGAGGATCTGGGTTCAATTCCCAGCACCCACATGGCAGCTCACAACTGTCTGCAACTCCAAGATCTGACATCCTCACACAGACATACATGCAGGCAAAATACCGATGCAAATAAAAAATAAGTTTAGAAAAAGTGTGAGCATGGAGTTGGAATCCCTAGAACCCCCAGGAAGGCTGGCAGGTGAAGGGGCCTGCCTGCAATCCTCGCTCCTGGGAAGTACAGCCAGCTGCTGGCCAGACCAGCCTAGATGCTTCCAGGAGAAATGGATAGCAGTGGAAGAAGACACCTAGCCAGCCTCGAGCCTCTACTCACGCCAGTGCCTCCATCCACACACACCTTGTAAAAATTACATGTATACGCATGTCCTCATGCTCACCAGGAGGGGGCTTCAGACCCCAATACAGACTGTGAGTGCGGGGAACTTGACTCGGGACAACTGGCAGCCAGTGTTCTCAACCACTGAGCCAGCTCTCCAGCCCTCCACACAGCTAACACTTTTAAACATTTTTTCCCTCCATGACAGAGAAGTGACATTACATAAGCACCAGGTTCTGACATTATTCTCACCTCATCCCCAAAAGACTCAGGGTTTTTGTTGTTGGAGACAGGGTCTGTAGCCCAGGCTGGCCCCCAACTGCCTATGTAGCCTTGAACTTCTGATCCTCCTTCCTCTATCTCCCCAGAGAGGGTGTTAGGAATAATGCACCTGGGGGACCTTGGCGGAGTCCATGGTGGGTGAGGGACAAACATGCCAGGCAGACAGATTGAGTTTTATTAGAAAGGGAAGGGGGGAGAGGAAAGAGAAAAGAGGTAAAGAGACACAGAGAGAGGACAGAAGAGAAAAGGAAGACAGGAAAAGCCCAGTCTGCCCCAGGGGAACAGTGGGAAAGAGAGAAGTGGGTGGGGTTTTCCTTTTTAAAGGGTCCTTTGCACCTTCCTGCTGACTATGCGGTGAAGTAGCAGCCCTGGACCCCTGGGCTGACCAGCATACTGCCTGAGTGCATTCTGCCAGGTGACAGGGCTACGCAGGCCAGCATAATGCCTGAGTCCTTACACAGGGGACTTTTTTTACATCTCTTTTCTAGAAATGGGATCTCACTAGAATTTTCAGTGTAAACCAGACTGGCCTTGAATTGACAGGAATCCAGGGTAAATGGTATGTATTATCAAACCTGGCTCCAGGACTGGGATTACAAATCTACACTAGCCTACAAACTGTGCTGACACACCCAGCTTTGGAAGCTGGTTTAAGGTCACTGCCTATAGGTGGGGTGGAACCTTCAACAAGAAAAGGCTTTAGAAGGTGACAGTTTGCCAGGTGTTGGTGGCTCATGCCTTTAATCCCAGCACTCAGGAGGTTGAGGCAGGCGATCTCTGTGAGTTCGAGGCCAGCTTGGTTCTACAAAGCGAGTTCCAGGACAACCTCCAAAGCAATACAGAGAAACCCGTCTCCAAAAGCCAAAAAAAAAAACAAAAACAAAAAAAAACAACAAAAAAAACCAGTGCAGTCTTGGGTGTTCCTGAAAGAATATTAACATCAGATAACATCAGAAACATTGCCCTTTTGTTTTTTTTTTCCAGATAGAGTTTCTTTGTGTAGCTTTACAGCCTGTCCTGGAACACTCTCTATAGACCAGGCTGACTTTGAACTCAGAGATCTGCCTGCCTCTGCCTCCCGAGTGCTGGGATTAAAGGCATGAGCCACCACTACTAGGCTCTTCAAGTAGCACTTATAACTTAAATTAACACAGTTCTATTAACCTACGTTCTGCATGTATCTCTCTACCTCTCCTCCATTCTGAACGTCAGACTTCCTCCGTGTCTGGATGGCAAAATTCACACACCTGGATTCATCCAGTTCCTCTCTCTGCCTTGAAGTCCCACTTAACCTCTCCTGCCCAGCTACTGGCCATTCAGCTTTTTATTCAACCAATCACAAATATACATCTTTACACAGTGTACAAATGTCCCACAACATAACAAGGTTCACAGAATTACATACAAAATTAGAGTAAACAAGATTACGCAAGGATAAAACTTGCTACAATGTACCATGATTGCTGGAAGAGAACAGCAACTTTAGTTTGGAGCTTTTTAGCTACCAAAGTTGAATCAGTTGGTAGTGACACTATAAACCAGCTGTCCCCCCACTTTGATCATGGAGATTCGAGAAATTTGTTCCTATGATAAAGTGTAAATGATATTGTAAAGTGTTGTATGCTCCTGGGCTTGTTGAGAACAAGATGGGCCGGCCACCTTGTCTCAGACTCAAGCATGTTTAATCCAAGTGTCCTCCAAGACTCCCTGTCCTGGGGCAGGCTGCCCCAGTCCTGCAATAGGGAGAGCAAAGAGTCTAAGATATTGAAAACACTGAGCCCTTGAGAACAGCTAGAAGGGGAATCATTTTCAACAGAGACTGCTCCATCCAGTTCATCCCATGGTACCAAAGCACTTGTGGTGGAACAGCAGTGGGAGGCTCATCCACAGAGATGACTCAATCTCACCATGTCGGCAGTTTCCCCAGCCATAGTAGCCAGCACTGCTGGATGAAGGCGGTGCCCAAGTTAATGCTTTCTCTGTTGCTTGCTCTTTGTTCTGCATGGAAGCCCCTCCTGAGGGGAAACACCCTGCCCACCTGTCAAACTCCAGCTGGCTGCCTTCAAGGAACTTAAAAGTGCCAGGCTCGAGGATGTCATGTATCTGCTGCTTGCTATTTCTTCTTTTATTTTTGCTTGCTTAATACATTCATTCAAAACTAGTCATTCAAAACTAAAAGAGCAGCTACCCAGGTCATTCTCTGGATTAAACCAAGACTCTAAGGTGGCCCTGGAACACAACCAAACTGTGCTTGTACAGACATCAGATTCCTTAGGAAGAACAAAGGCCCATGGCTACATTTAATGTGACACCAACTCACTGACCTTAAAAAGCTACCTATCTCTTACTCCACTGATTTTGCTGTTTAAAATGTCTAAAGAACTGAAGAAAATGGTACCTAAGCCGTACATGATAATCATACAAAAGAAAGAGGAACAGACACATACAGGAGCAGTTTTACATACTATTTAAAAGAGGCTTGTGAGCTGGGTGTAGTGGTACATGCCTTACAGCACTTGGAAGGCAGATCTCTGAGTTTGAGGCCAGCCTGGTCTATAGGGTTAGTTCCAGGACAGCCAGCCAGGGACACATAGTAAGACTGTCTCAAAAAGAAAAAAAAAAAAAAAAAGCAACAAAAAAGAGGCTTATGTTAATATAATTTGTTATAAGACATTAGTGATAATATCTAGAACAATCTTTGAGAAAATAATTCAGGGGCTAGACAGCTCAGCAGAAGTCCTGGGTTAAGTTGCTGAACCCACACAGCAGCCCCAAACCATTTGTAATTCCAGTTCCAGAGGATCTTGTGCCCTCTTCTGGCTTTTGCAGGCACTGCACTTACACTCAGGGCAGCCAAAACATGGATTTTGTTAAATTACATGCACATGCTACAAAACAATAGGAAACCTTGGGAAATAAGCAGCATAACAGCTTCACTGTATCAGGAATTATCTTAAGCATAAATGGATTAAAAACAGAGTAAGTATCCAATTGCAAGTGGAGATTATCAGAATGCCAATTACAACTTAAACCAATGCTTTCTCCAAGAGACATTTTTGATTCACACACACAAAAGGTGAAACTACAAGGAATGAAAAAACACCTTTGGGCAGTGACAGAGGGAACAGATATGACTACACGAGCCAGATGAAACTTAACATTGTAAACAAAAATTGGTAGGTTTGGTGGTATATGCCTGTAATCTCAGCACTCAATCAAGGCTATCCTTGGCTCCACAGCTAGTTCCAGGCTACCCAAGTCCCTGCCTCAAGAAACCAACAAAAACAATTACACAAGTCAACAACACTTGAAGGAGACTTATCAAGCACTGATTTAACACAGGTGTGCATCTGGCACACTCCAAGACAGACCATACATTGTGCTCACAATTCTCAAAGTCAATTCATTCCTACTGAGTATGTTCTCTGACCAAAATGAGATTGAAATTAGAAATCAATAACAAGAGGAAAATCTGAACAACACAAATATAGAGAATGCAAAATCACAATCCTAAATAGTAGCTTGAAAAATACGGCAATACTAAACCCAGAACCAAATAATGATTGCAAAACAGTGAAAGGCTTGCTTGGGAGAGAACTCACAACTGGAGATTACACACTGGGAAAAAAAAAAAAAAAAACCAAACAAACAAACAAAAAAAACAAACCAAACTCTTCACTGGGGTAAATGAAACCCAAGGCCATACAAATGAGGGAAACAGCAAAGGCTCAGGGATGGGCTTCAACTTAGGAGCAGGGCACTCGCCCACTATACACAAGGCCCTGGGTTCTGTTTCCAGCACCAGAAAAAAAAAATTATAGCAGAACAAAGTACAAAAGGTAAAACCAAATAAAACTAAAAATTTAAAAAGACAAATTAGCAAACTGAGCTAAACTGCTAAAATCACCAGTGAAAGGGTAACCATCGCCAGCCTTCTAGATACACCAAAGGCTCTCGGCAATGCTGGGAGTAGCTATGTGCCAACAAATCAGACAGCTCAGGTAATGGAGGAAGTCCTAAGAAAGATGGGAACAAGTAAGACTGAGTAAGAAATGCAATAGTCAATGGGCATGGGGGCAGCGCTGGGGAGGCAGAGGCAGGTGGATCTCTGAGTTCTAGGCCAGCCTGGTCTCCAGAGCAAGTTCCAGGCTACACAGAGAAATCCTGTCTAAAAAACCAAACCAAAAAGAAATTAAGAAAGAAAAAAAGAAAACAGATTTTGCCAGTCATGGTAGAGTACACTGTAGCACTTGGGAGACAGAGGCAGGCAGATCTGTGATTCTGAGGCCAGCCTGGTCTACAAAACAAATTCCAGGACAGCCAGGACTGTCTCAAAAAAGAAAGAAAGAAAGAAAGAAAGAAAGAAAGAAAGAAAGAAAGAAAGAAAGAAAGAAAGAAAGAAAAGAAAAAAAAAGAAAATTGCCCTACAGGCTTGCCTACAGCCTGGTCTTATGGAGGTCTTTTCTCAATTGGGGCTCCCTCCTGATAGCCCTAGTTTTTGTTGACATAAAACTAACCCCTTGTCAATTTGACACACAAATACATCACTGTTAAGTCACAACTTTTCCTTTCTTGTTCATCTCCAAACAGCACACAATATGAACATCACAAAATAAAATATTTCAAGTCTTATAAGTCCCACAGTCATTACAAATTCAAACATTTAAAAATTTAAAGCTGGGGCTGGAGAGGTGGCTCAGAGGTTAAGAAAACTTTAAAAATTCATTCTCTCAACTGTGGGCTCCTATAAAATAAAAAATAAATTCTTACTTCAAGAGGGAAGAACCAGGCAGGACACAGTGACAATCAAAGCAAAACCAAACTCCAACTATGTAAGTCACTCAGTATCCAAAGTCTGGGGTCCACTCAGCAGTCTTCTGGGCTACTGAGGGCTTGGGTCACTTCTCTGGCTCCACCCTCAGCAGCACACACAGCATGTTTTCTAAGCTCAGGCTGGCTCCAATTCACTGCTCATGTTGTTCTTGGTCATCCCGTGGTCCCTTGCTACAACTGGACTGCACTTTCACCAACAGCCTCCTGGGTTTTCTTCAGGACTCAGGCTAGCCGTGTCATACAGTTCCAACACTCAACTGCTCTCCATGACCCCTCATGCCTTCAAAACCAGTAGCACGTGGGTGACTCTTACACCTGAGAAACACTTCCCAGAAGATTTTACTCAACTGCTCTCTTCTTAATCACAGCTAATTCTTCAGCCCCAGCTTGCCAGCATCGTTGTCTCAAGTTTTACTTCAGTAGTTCTGGTCTCTGGTTGATCGCAGGCAATTCTTCATCTCCAGCTGACCAGACATTTGTCTTCAGACAAAAGGCCCAGTGGAGTCTTTTCGTCCCTCTGAAACTTCACAAGCCAGGCCTCCTTCACCTGCCTTGCTCTCAGTGTTACCTCCCAAGTAACAGCTCACTGAATTCTCAACATTCAATAGCTTTTCTAGCCCAAAGTTCCAAAGTCCTTCCTCAACCCTCCCCAAAACAACTGTCAGGCCTGTCAAGCAACACCCCACTATCCTGGTACCACAACTTGTCTTAGGTAGGATCACTATGGCTGTGGTCAAACACCATGACCAAAAGCAACTTGGGGATGAAAGTTTTTTTTTTGGCTTACACATTCACATCACTGTTCATCACAGGAAGCCAGGACAAGCACACCAAAAGCAGGAACCTGGAGACAGGCGCTGATGCACAAGTCATGGAGGGTGCTGCTTACTGGTTTGCTCAGAACCCACCTGGGACCACCAGCCCAGGGATGGCCCCACCCATAATGGGCTGGGCATCCCCCATCAATCAGTAATTAAGAAAATGCCCTACAGGCTTGCCTACAACCAGCTCTTATGAAGGCATTTTCTCAATTGAGGCTCCCTTTTGTTTGTTCTCAATCTGTGGGTCATCTGGGAGGAGAGGGGTATGTTAGTTGAAGGACCTTTTTATAGGGTCAAATATCAGATACTTATATTACAATTCATAAGTTATGAAGTTGCAACAAAAAATATTATAGTTGGGGGTCACCACAACATGAGGAACTGTATTATAGGGTCTCAGCATTAGGAAGATTGAGAACCGCTGCTCTAGCTTGTTTCAAGGTGTCATAAACTCACCAGCACAATCAGAATTCCTTAATGCTGTATAAGAGATTGCTCACACGCACACAACAGAAATAAAACAGATGTGGTGGGGCACACCTTTAATCCCAGCACCTGGGCTGCAGAGGCAGGTAGCCTGCTGTGAGGCCAGCCAGAGCTACAAAACGAGACCTTCAAAGCCACCCACCTACCCCAGAAATAAGAACAGAAAATAGGAGGAATTAAGCTTACCATATGAAGCTTACCATATGATTACATAAGTAAATCATGACGGCAATAATGGGTAGATCAACTTTTTTCTTTTGGTTTTTTGAGACAGGGTTTCTCTGTAGCTTTGGAGCCTGTTCTGGAACTCACTCAAACTCACAGAAATAGACCTGCCTCTAAAGTGCTGGGATTAAAAGTTTGTGCCACCACCACCCGGTAGATTCAATGTTGTCAAAAATGGTCTTTTTTTTGTTTAGGTCAACATATGGGTGTTTTGTCTCCATGTATCTCTGTGTAGCCTTTGGAAGCCAGGCCTCAGAGACCCTGGAACAGGAGTTACAGATGCTTGAGCTGCAATATGGGTGGTGCCATCCCTGGGCTGGGGGTCCTAGGTTCTATAAAGCAGGCAGAGCAAGCCAGTAAGCAGCACCCATCCAAGGTAGGCATCAGCTCCTGCCTTTGAGTTCCTGCACTGACTACTTTTGAACAGTGACATGTGTAAACCAAATAAACCCTGTTCCGCTAACAATCACCCACTCTAAATAACACTCATTCCAGCACTAACGGAAGTCCCTTCATCACCTTCAGAAGCCCCAGGTCTCAGCATGGTTACAACCTTGGGGATATAGAGTTCACACTTCCATAAAATACATACCTTCAGGCATATACATAGCACCATCACCCCAACAATACTGCCTTCTAATTAATCTATGAACACAGTATTTTTTTTTTCGAGACAGGGTTCACTGTGGCTTTGGAGTCTATCCTGGCACTCACTCTGGAGACCAGGCTGGCCTCAAAACTCAGAGGCCTGCCTCTGCCTCCTGAGTGCTGGGATTAAAGGTGTGCACCACCAACGCCTGGCCGAACATAGTATATTTAAGGTGTATGGTATGTCCCTTGCTCTCCAACTTGAGACTGAGTGTCTCTCACCACACCTGGAGCCTCCAGGGCTCCGGGCCTTGACTACAAGTGCACAGCCAAGCCTGTGGACCCAACTCAGGTCCCCTCTGTGCCTGGACAACAAGCAGGCTACCCACTGAGCTGTCTACTCAGCCCATTAAAACAAATGGGGGGTTGGGGGGTGTTATGAGACAGGGGCTCACTTTGTAGCCCTGACTGGCCTCATCCAACTTTCTGTCCTCCCAAGTGCAGGATCCCAGTTACAGCTGGTGAACCTGAGGGTGAAAGCCCTCCTTGTGGGAGGTTCTAGCCAAAGGAGTTATCAACAGATGCCAAATAGGCAAAATGTTAACAAGACACAGGTTACCCTCAAACACCTGAAACCCACTAATTACAAAGGGGAAAGTTTTCACTTGAATTCTAGGGCTCAGTTAACATCAAAAACCGAACAGGCCGAAATTCTGTGCTAAACAGTGCCATCTGTAGTGTTTATCTCTCAGCAAAGAACATCCACACACACACAAAAAAACCCAAAACCGACACACCTACCTTACCCTGATTGACACCATTGGGCATGTGGTCCCAACAAGCCGACAGCAAGGCGGCTTTCTGCCATGTCCGAGAGCACACTAGGCTTGCACATGCAGGCCTGTTAGTGTTCAGTACCTGACTGCTCTATCCCAGACGATGGCCAGGCTAGTTAGTCCTGAGGCCTGCCTCAGCCTCCTACCCCAACAGTAGCAAGGACAACACAGGCAAAGTGGTTTTCAGGTTTATTGAAAATCTGACAGAACAGATTCAAACGGCTCCACGTGGTGTTTTGAAATTCATCCCAACTGTAGGCTGAGTGACCTGCAGGTTGGAGAGACTGCCGAAGTCCTGCAACAAAACAACATGACCAGTAGTGAGTAGCGCAGGTTGGGGTCTGGGGCAGGAAAAGTACCTTCCTGTCTGGAGCTGGGTTCTAGACCAAAGTCAGCCAAGGGGCTTGGCTTTCCACCCCAGGAGTGACTGTTCATACCTGACTAAACACATCTGTGTGAGTTAACACGACTGTCTAGACTTTCATCCAACCTGCCAGGCCTGCTTCTTCAGCAGGCCCTCCCCCTAGCCAGGACACACTGAATTGGCCTAGGCCTGCCTTCCACACCCAAAGGATTTAACACACTCTCTTGCCACTATCTAACTAAAACCCGTCTGTAAGCATTTTTTATCATAGTCTGCATATCTAAGGCAGCAAGCATACTATTGCTCATCCTGCACCACGGTCGGAGGGGTTTGGAGGCCCAGTCCCTAAGACACACCCCCACCCCAGTCAAGGGGCATTACAATTCACTCAACAACCAAGAGGGAACCAGAAGTACAAAGCACCAGGAGTGGAGAAGCTCTGGTCAGGCCGGCTCCCAAGCGCACTCTGCACCCAGGGGCCCAGCGTGTCCTGGAGCCACGTGATTTCAGGAGAAATTAAGGCTGTCCCACAAGGAGCAGATCCTCACACAGTAAGCTTCAGCTGCACTCTGAAGCCCGCATCACCTCCACACACTATGAGCTGTCTCATAAAGTGCCTTACTATTCTGAAAGTGAGAACAGAGGTCCTTTCTGCCATTACAACCCAAAGTATCCAAGGAAAGCAAGTAACAGAACCAGAGCTGAATTGAAGAGGGGGACATTAGGAGCCAGCCCCACAACAATGACAAATGCAAAGGACTCAGTAATGCCCCACAACCCTGAAATTGTCTTGTAAAAGCCATTTCAACACACAGATAACAGGCAGCCCACAAGCACTGTTAAAGCCACTCATGGCCCTCAACCAGGAGTCAGCAGCACTCACCAGAAGCTTCAACATTTCCTTGGTGTCAGGATCCACTTCAATGATCTCCTGGTCTAGGGCTGAGACCTGGGAGGGAAAGAATCAAGTCCCAATTAAGAATGTGTTACCTTCCATCTCCTCTGCTCCCATTCTAGATCAGGCCTCACTATCCCACCCTGGCTGGCCCCCGGATGTGCCTGCCAATGACTTCCCAGTGCTGGGATGAAAGGCACACACCACCAGATGTTATGATGCGGCAAAATGAGCGAGAGAAGACAGGGTCTCTCTGCACAGCCCTGGCTGCTTCATTCTTATGCCAGAGCTACTCTAACTGGTATTCAGAAAGCCATTAGAGCGAGCTCATACTTGAGATATATGTGTGTGGAGACATAGTCCCTGGGCTCCCATATGGAAAAAGAGCAGGCTTAACTTGGACGGGGCAGAAAAACTTGCAACGAGGTAGGCAGATTACAGACACCCATAGGCAGCTACGTTAGTCTAGCTAGATGTGGTGCCTCATGCCTCTAATCCCAGCACTCGGGAGGCAGAGGCAGGCAGACTTAATTATTAATTTGAGGCGATCCTGTTCAATGCCACAAAGACCCTGTATCAAAACACCCAAGAGCTGAATGACTAAGACCTCTCACCGCAAATGGGCCCCGCAACCCTCAAGAGCCTCCATTTCCACTTGGACAGGAGATAAGAGGTTCAGGGAAAGACCCACAAAGTTTACCTCAGGAACATAATTATCTCTCCTCTCTCTCTCTTCCTCCTGCAACTTGATAGAGATGCCTCTCACAGGACCTCTCTGAATCCTCTTCATGAGATGCGTGACATAGCTACAGGAACACAAGGAACAGTGACCACACCAGCTTCCCGCTGGTCCCCATAGCATCTGGACACAAACCCCACTCCGTTTCTACATGAAGAACCGACTCACCGCCGGAGACACAGAGGACATTGTAGACACCCCCCCCCACACACACACTCCTGTACCCTCTTCGTTTCTCAGACCCCTCAAGGATCATCAACCCTCTCCCGCCAAGGATCACCATTTAGCATCTGAACCTTGACCCGACTCTTTAGTTCTTAGGAGACCCAGCACTGTTAAATTTCTGGCGCAGCATGGCCTCAGTGACATTAGCAGCAGCAGACGCCGAGCAACTAGGTTTTGAGGACCGACTCTGACTTCACCTGTCCCGGTCAGCGGCACTGCGAGCGCACCCCTCAGCTCTCCCGACCCGGCCAGCTCCCCCGGCGGCCCGCCAGGCACCCGCTCACCCGGCTATCTTGTTGCGGAGTTTCTTGCTGGGGATAATGGCGATCTCCTCGCACACGCGCTTGTTGGTGTGGAAGTCATTGCCCAGGCGCGTGTAGTACTTCTCGATGATGACCCGGGCCGCCTTCTTCACAGTCTTGGTGCGAACGCGGCCCTGAGGGTGGAGAGCAACAATCACCGGCGAGCCCGGGCCTTCCGAGGGAGACGCGAGCGCGGTCCGCCCCAAGGAGCGCGGGGCTCGTAGAGGGGCCGAAGCGCGCACTACTCCATGCGGAAGCACGCCGGGCCGACGGACACGGCGCGGGCCCGGCCTACTGCTTCCCGCTGCGGGCCAGGGGCCGCCACAAGCCAGGGATGGATGCGGATGGAAAAGGGCAGAGGCCCCAGAGCCAAACACCTACCATCTTGACGCGTCCCGATAAAAGAGGAAACAGGAAGCACAAGAGAGACCTATAAAGCGCAGGCCAGAAAGCCGCTTCCGCCCTGCTGGGACGGCGCGCGGGTGCACCACAGCGCCCCCTGGCGGATTGGAGTGGTGGTACCTGGCAGTAGGCGTGGGCGAGCGTCTGCGCGTGCGCACGCAGGTAGCTGGGCTGAGTTTCCGCTCCAAAGAGTTCCCTGCTTGATAGGCTTCTTGTTGACTTTTAGTGTGCTTTAGTCTAGGAAAGGCTTCGAGGCATTGCGATGAGGCAGACAGGAAGCCCGCGCTTTGTAAAGGTAAAGTAGTAGAGGGAGTCATCCCTGACTTCCATCTCGCGCGTGACTCAGGTTAGAGCTTTGCAGGGTCTAGCTTGATTGGAGAGGCTCCCCTCACTTCCTGGTGTTAGTGCAAACATGGCTTCACCAGAGGGGCTTTTCTTCACACCCCAACACAGTATTGCATTGGGGCTGCTCTTAAAATGTCTTAACAGAAAAGTCATTTGATGTGCTTTCTCAACCAGGGAATGAGCTAAACTGGAAGGGCTAAACTCCAGTGCCTAAAACAGCAGCTGGCTCACAGAAAGCTCTCAAACATTTATGTGAACAAATTAAGATCTCAGTTCGCTCTACTGCCCAACCAGTTAAGGCACTATCTCCAACCTTCATCTTCTGGCTCTTCTGCCATACCCAAGTCCAAAGCAGGCTCTTAAGCCACGGCCCAGTGCCCTCATGAGCCTAGGGAGGGCCTTTCCTCTAGCTGTTCCTTGGCCCTGGCGGGATCCTAAGGCTCAAACCTAATAGGAGATTGTGCCAGCCACAAAGGGCCACAGCTGTGCCTCAACCTTCAACTCATCCATCTCGATCACCCTGGTCAGCTGGTGAGGCACAGAAAGTCCTTACCCTGAAAGTAGCTAGTGGAGGGAGGAAAAGAGATGCCATTATCTAAGGAACAGGAAGAGGCTGGAGAGATCAGTACGCCCTGCCCTAAGTGTTGCACAAGCTTACCAGTGAAATTCCAATGAAGTAGCTGCCAGGCTTAGACAGAGACAGTCTTGCAGGAGGGGAACTCTTGAATCATGACCACTAGGTAAGTTTCTGCACCTCACAGGAGGGGTGTGTTAGTACGGTGGCCAAGTCCCTCTACCTCAGACTAGTTTCCCCAAGGATCATCAGTTCAGCAGGCTGGCTCAAAACTTCTTTACCTGAAAAGTCATCGTCAGGCCTGTCATAAACCCTTGGAGCCTGTAACAAAAACTCTAGTGTAAGGGCTATAATTCCAGCACTTAAGATGCCTGCTTCACAGGCAGGTTTTTATGAGTTTGAGGCTAGTCTGGTTTACATAAGGAATTCCATGACAAAGACACAAAGACCCCTGAACCAAAAAAGTGAAGTAGCATCCACTCAGAAAGGGTAACATCAGCACAAGTGAATCCAGGGCTCACACAGTAAAGCAGGGATCGAGTGGCTGGCATTCTTAATGGCCAAGGAACCGAAACATACAGGTCTCTTGTTTCAGATTGTAATCACCCAGCTGCTGGACAGCTATCTCCAAAGTGGCTGACCAGGATATAACAGGTCTCACAGAGGGGCAGGTTTCCATATGCTCATGTACCATCACCGTGGGCTGGAATCACATTACAGAAAATCCAAGAGGACTTTTCTTTGGAATCTTACATGCTTGCTACACACACCCCAGACACAGAGACGAAAGCACAATTCTGCTGCAACGTGTTTATTATGTGCCAAAAAAAGTACACCACAGCTTACTCCACACATCTGTAGGAGAGTGCAGTCTTGCCTGCATATACAACAATGAGGTAGAGACTTCACACACAGCTTCACAAAACCCACAGAGTAGCTGGGATATGCAACAATGCAACATCAGCTCAGCAGGAGGGAGGAGGGGGTATGACACTGGTCTTTGGCACACAGCTTCCTTAAGAGGGGCAAGTAGTCATTAAATTAAAAAGAAAAAGTCAAGTTTTCAAATTCCAGTAGCATTTTTTTGTCAACTCTGTTGATTCATACATTCTTCAAATAAAAGATGTAAGGAAGGGTACTTGCCCCTCTAAGAGAAAGGGCTCCTGTGAGCCTTCAACTGCCCCCACCAAAAAGCAGCCCTTTTTATTTAAATTTTTAAGCTCAGTTACAAAAGAAAAAAGTCCTGTGACTGTGATTAAAAACTTCTATCAACCCTCCCCCCCCACATAAGTGCAACATAAGAAGGTGCAACAAACCATTTAAAACTATATACAGCAGCTGCTCAGACCTAATTCTCTCTCTCCCCAGTCCAGTTTTAAATAAAATAATTTTCCCTTGGTTACAAATACTTTGATTTGCAACTGTGACCAGCAGTTCCCCAGACACAAATTTGCTATAATGTTAAAAGCTGCCAGAAAAGAAAAAAAAATCTATTGTTCCAAATGACTTAAAAACTGTTTTAAGGAGTGTAAAAAGGAACCAGTAAAAACCCTCCAGCGTAAACTATGAAATATGATTTGGTTTAAATGAAGAGCAAAGTCTCCTTGTTTGTTTACAGTAAAAAACACCAGCTGAACACTCAATTTATGCCGTTCAGGTGGGGGTTAAATAAATGGAAAGGCACTGTATGGCAACTGCAAGGATGAACCAATGAAACCCGCGCATCACCACCGTCAGTATTGCAAGGAATGTAAAAAGCGCTTTCATAAATAAACTCAGGTGTAGGCATCCTGTCAATACCTTCTGGACACATAGTTTGTTGTTTTTCTTTTCATTTGCAAAATGAGGAACTAGAATCTGGGAAAACTACATTTGCTTGAGGGTGAGCCTGAGGGTCCTTGCTCTGGCACACCCCCTGAAACAAAACCTGACAAAACTCATTGTGCATTAATTAGTGCAGAAACAAAGACAGATTTAGCAAGTACAAAGGTGACTACAATTTTCCCTTGTCTGCAGAAAGCTAGCTCCTTGGGTGCCAGTGCAGGGTATAGGCCTGACTTGCCAGCCTTGGGCAGTACAGGCCACTGGGCAAGGCCAGCTTCTCTAACTGGAATCTCAGTTCTTCTGGTTCCTCATCAGGGGGCTGTGGTGGCGCAGGCCTTCCATGCTGTGTCGCCAGTGCCAGCAGCTTCGGCAAAAATACTTGAAACAGACCTAGGTGAGGGAAACAGGAAGTGTGTGTTAGCCCTGGGTATAAAGGTTCTACTTTAAGAGAAATGGAAGCCCCTGGTTTCTGTGGGACTACGAGAGATGCTTCCTGCTAGCCCTCTCACAGTAACAGAGCTCTGACTGATTAAGGCAAATGCTGTCCTGTTTGCAATGTGTAATCTTATGCAAACATTTTAGGCTCCTGGTGTGCACAAAGACGATGCAGCTTCCCAATTCCCCACCCTTCTCACCTACAGAGCAGTTGAATCTTATGTCTGCCAACATGAGAGAATATCTGAAGAACTGATTACAGCCTCAAGTATAAGGAGACACGCCTTCCTCTTCTCAGTGAGAAGTGACTGGTTTTGCTTGCTGAATAACCCTAAGCAAGGCTCCTACCAAGAATGAGAATCTGAGGATTCACTGTGAAAGATACTGATCTATAAACACTAATTTAGAAAGATACTTATTTTCAGGCTTTACCTTACTACCCAAACTTACTCTGAGCTCCCTTGGGAGCCTGTGTTTGACTATCTAAGAGCCTCCATGCAAATGACAGCATCATTATAAGACAAACTAAGCATGGATGAATGCTAGAGTCTGGATGTTCCCAAACATCCCAGAGGAGGTTTCAAAATGTGGTTCAATGATTGTGCCTGCACAAGATCAATCCAATGAACATTCCAGCATGAATAGGGAAAAAGCCCACAAGCCACTACTAGCTGAGAGCTTCTGGAAGAAGAAAGTCAGTTTTCTTTAAGGGTTATCCCTTAGTAGATGGACCACCATAAGTAGCACATCAGGACTAGGTGTGTGAGTTAGTGTGTGTGTGTGGGGTGTGTGTGTGTGTGTGTGTGTGTGTGTGTGTGGTGTGTGTGTGTGTGTGTGAGAGAGAGAGAGAGAGAGAGAGAGAGAGAGAGAGAGAGACAGAGACAGAGACAGAGACAGAGAGAGACAGACAGACAGACACTGGGCATAGTGATGCATGCCTTTTATTCCAGAACTTGGAAAGCAAAGGCAGGCTGATCTCTGAGTTTGAGGCCAGCCTGGTTTACATATTAAGTCCCAGGCTGACCACAGGTACAAACCCTGTCTCAAAAACAAAACAAAAAAACCCCAAAGAGTAACAGCACCAAAATAAAACAAAAAGATTAAATTGAGAGGAGTGGATGAAAAGGAGTAGGGTTGAACATGATCAAAATATATATTGTATGCATATATGAAAACATATTTTAATGTATTTTTTTAAAAGAGGTCTTTCAAAACATTAATACAGACACCACTCAGCAATTTACTAAAAACACAGACTTCTCAGGATCCACCCAAACCCAGAGTCAGATTCTCATTTCAACAAAGTTCTCAGGTGATGTGTACATACATTCAAGTCAGAAAAAGCATTGACTGCCAAACACACGCAGATCCCATCCATGTGCCACCACCCAGAGACACCCAATAGAAAGTTTCCATGGAAACTTTCCATGAAGTTTCCACCTCTGATGACTGTGGTTAGAACCCAGATACAAATACCAAAGCAGTCCAGAAGTTCAGAAATAAAGTAGGGGAAAACTCAGTCCCAGCACGGTGTGCTTAACTTTTTGGCATTGCAATACAATGCTCATTTCATGCTGGAGAACCATGAAATCCAGATATAAAACCAAACCAATACTTCACAAGGTGGGAGGGTCCTCCTAAAATTACAATTTTGGGTTAGGCAGTATTCATAGCTATCCAGAGGCAAACAGCGTCAGAGACTGTAGTTGGACAGACTTAGAAATGCTTGTCAGACTTAGAAAAAATATCAGCAGAGCTTGATTCATAGGTACCCAACTATCAAATGTCTGCAAACCCACTAACTGGGTATGATATCACATGCCACTGATCCTGGGGCTCTGGCAGAAGCAGTGAGTAAGAAAGAGGCTTGCTGCAAGCTCAAGGCTAGCTTGGCTACATGAGTCCCATAGCCTGTAAGGACTAAACAGTAAGACCATTTCCAAAAAAATAAAACAAAAAGCACCCACCATCACCAATGGCCATATTGTACAGTAGTAGCCCAGAAAGGGAAAGGGAAAATACAACGAGCACCGGACATACCTAGAGTGTGGACTAGGCTATCTATATTGTGCCCTCTTGATTATTGTCTCTATGCTCTCAGACATCACAAGTTGCCTAAGAATTTTAATACTCAATGCCATAAATGGACCTTAACACATTTTTTAAAAATTGTGATAGGAACTTTGTAGACATTTCTAGTGCCCAGGGAACTCACCTGATCTCGACAGAAGAAAGGGCCAGGCTGTGAACTGCAGATAAGACACAGAGAATCTTCTAGATAGGGGTCAATCTGAACCTGAGGAACAGCAACAGAGGGAAATAAAATGGTTTTATGGGTCAGATGAACTTTAGTAGCTTATTATTGAACACACAGGGATGTAGGATGTTTGTCTGTTCTAATGGAGGCTAGACAGAATTGTGGGCCAGGGTCTAATACGGCTCTTAGTGGATAGACTCCTATCCTACAGAAACAAGAGCTGGTTGCTTCCAACATTTGACAGCCACAGGCTTTATATTGCCTATGCTCAGCAAAATGAACCCTGGCTCTCCATTATCCCTTTTAACAGGGAAGGGTTCAGAGGAATCAGGTATAAGGGGATAAAGAAAGTCAATCTAGGGGCTGGAGAGATGGCTCAGTAGTTAAGAGCACTGACTGTTCTTGCAGAAGTCCTAAGTTCAATTCCCAGCAACCATCACAACCACTGAAATCTGGTATCCTCTGCTGGCATGCAGGCAGAAGACATAATAAATAAAATCTTTTTAAAAAAAGTCAATCTACTTAGCAATTTCAGATAAATATCAAAATGAGGGAACTTCTCCCCACCCACACCTACTCAGGCACTAACAGTCTTGGTCCCTTCCTCCTGAGTCCCCTGAGACAAAGCCCACCTCAAACCCTGAACTCAGGCCAACTTGGCAGTTGGGCTCATTGCCCTAACCTTGGAACTATGCCATTTTTGTAAATGATTCAAGTCTCTCTCAAAGTAAGAGCATCAACCAGACACTCACCTTCTTGGTAAACTTGGTGGTTTTGATCTCCACAAAAGCAGCGCTGACTGCTTTCAGGTAACTACGTTGGTTATTGAAAGTCACTCGACCAGACCCTAGGAAAACCGGGCACAAGCTTACACATTCCTGCTCAAATTCTCTTAAGTACTCAAAAAACTCCGTTTCTATACCAGTGCTGTCTGACATAAATGTAAGTAAGTATGTAATTTCTAACTTAGTGCTTGTCACAGCAAAATTGAAAGTAGTGGAATTTTAATAATATAGTTCACCTATGTGTTCAAGATTCCTTTTCCAAGACAGGGTTTCTCTGTGTAGCCCTGGCTGTCCTGGAACTCTCTGTAAACCAGACTGGCTTCAAACTTACAGAAATCCACCTGCCTCTGCCTCCCAAGTGCTGGGGTTAAAGGCTAACGCCACCACTGCCTGGCTGTGTTCCAGATATTTTAACACCTAGGAGAAGCTGCATTCCAAGTGCTCAACAGATACCTCCTGTTGGTGGCTATCACACTGGACAGTAACATTGTAAGACATGTTAGTGTAAACCATTTAGCAAAGAGGGAAAGGATGGGGTTCCTCCTATGCACACAGATGCGCAGAGAAAGGTAAAGGGCTCAGTTGGCACCCAAGCTGCAGACTAAACTGTCTCTGAAGGGTAGAAATGGCGATCAAACCTTGTCTGACCCAGAGGAACCTTAGAGAACTAGGAACTAGCAGAAGAATCCCTTCCTGCCAGTGCGATCCCTGCCCCTATAAGCCTCTGAAGTCCTAGTTCTCCATCTTCAGCACAGCACTGGCAAGCACTCAGTGCTCCTCCCTGACCAGATTCAGTGTAGGTGAGCAGACCAAGCTTCTAGGAAGGTGGATTAACTATATATATGCCTCGATCAGAGTTCAGGTCTGCTCCACTTCCAAACCCCATCACTGTGGTTGCTGTACTAAATCTTTCTCAGAAAAGCTGATCAAAAGTCAGTGGTTAGGACAGACTACCTTAGGGTAGAACAGCTCAATAGCTGTACCAGTTTCTGAGAAATTCAGAAAGCACCTTTGATCTGACCTTGTCTCTTACTCTAGACAAGATCAAAGATGTAAAAACAAAACATTTTTTTCCTTGCTTCCTGACAAGGTCTCACTATGTAGCCCTGGCTGCCCTGGAATTCTCTCTGTAGACTGGATTGGCTCTGAATTCAGAGATCCACCTGCTTCTGTCTCCTAAGTACAAGCATGTGCTACCATGACTGGCAAGAACTTTTTTTGTGGTTTTTCAAGACAGGGTTTTTCTGTGTAGCTTTGGAGGCTGTCCTAGAGACCAGGCTGGCCTCAAACTCACAGAGATCCACCTGCCTCTGCCTCGAGAGTGCTGGGATTAAAGATGTGCGTCACCAACGCCTGGCTGGCAAGAACTTTTAATACAGGAAACTGGGCAAGTTCTCAGTAAATTATGTCTTTAAATGCAATACTAGCTACAGTTTGTCCTAAACTGGTTTGGCTGTGTACTTTGAATCTCAACCAACTTTTCCCCTCATTTTCACCAATATTATCATAAATCCTACAATCACCCTTTTTCCCAGTGTGGGAAACAGGAGCAGAGTCAAGATGCAGATGGGCCAGTATTGGTAACTTCTGGAGGAAAAGATGATTTGCAAACCCAGGTCAGTTCTCTCTCCACTCTCAAGGGCAAGTATTACAATTTTAATTTACTCCCAGGGGCACCAAGCCTTCCCACACAGAAGTAGGACACTCACCAATGGGGTACTTGTGCTTATCTGTGTCAATCCCAGCATACACCACTCCACCAAATAGGTCATTCAAGATGGCAGCCAGAGCCTCAGCATTGAGCATCCCGTGCAAGGCACCAACAAACACCGTCCTGCTGGGATCCAGCCTCTGAGATGGGCTCCAGACAAAGTTGCTGTCAGCCAAGACCCAAGGGATTACCTGCACCTGAAAATGCCCCCAAAGGTTTATCAGCTGGCAGCTTCAGAGAGCCTCCTGTATGGTAGAACACATGCTCTGGATATTACAGCTGCAGCTGCTAAAGTTGTGCAGGGGTGAAAGGGTGTTGTCACTCATGTGAGGCACACAGGTTTCCAGTAAGGCATCCTTATCCAACCCAACTTGAATTGGATTTCCTGTGTCCATGTGTTCATAAGGGTGAGAGAAACTACAACAGAATTTGCTCATTCTGCAGAGTAAGCAAGAAGTACCAAATTGACAGGCCACAGGAACTAACAGAGCATAAGTTCCCAAGAAAGAAAACAAGAGTCCGTGTGAAAGGTAGAACTCATAGAACATTTAAAAGCTAGAAGCATGAAGGACAAAAGGGTGGAAATACTTTTATCAGTAAAATGGTTACTGGCCTAAACCTAGGTATTTAGAGGGCTTTGTGTCAGCAATAGTGGGAACATGTTCTCTCTCCCACCCCCCATCTGTGTAAAGCCATGCACAAAGAACTGAGGTGTTACAAAGCTAGTTTCATTGATTCCTTGACTCCAGAATCAAACCTAGTCTAGCAGGCAGAGGGTGTTACAATAAAGTAGGATTACAAATACCAGTAAGTATTTTTGGAAAATTAGTCTGTGAAGATCTTTTAGAAATGTTTTGAAGCAGGAAGAGAAATGAAGCAAACACAAGTAGGTAAAAACAATTCAAAAGAAGATCTGAACAAGGCTGGTGGCAATGGTCACAGGTGACAAGTAAAGACATTCTTCAATGGAAGTCTATAGACGCCAGACTTTGAGAGGGTAAGCAAGGAGGAACCAGGGAAGACCTAGACTTACAGAGCCTGAGGTTTGGAGAGCCTGGTAGAAGGTACCAGGGGAAGCCAATAGCCCTACAAATCCATGAAAATGGCTTCTTTGCACACAGGGCAATATAGAGTTACAGGATATATCAAAGAATATAGGGGTCTACATAGGACAGGAGGTTAGACAGGTACATCTGGGTCTAGAAAGAGTAGAAATGAGTAAATTAGCTGAGTTAGAGAAGATGACAGGAGGGAGTCAAATATCATATGGATAACGGTGGATGACACAGCAAACAGAGAAACAGTTACAGAAGTGAGAGAACGGGGACAGCCTGCAGCTGGTACATCAAAGAGACTCAATCTCTGCTAGGTGGTAAGGGGCGGGTGGGAGACAGGAAAGTATCATCAGGGGCAGGAGGCAAACTGGATGCCCTGTAGCTGTGAAGGTCTCATGTGTGGAAGTAGGAAACAAAGGAGGAAAGAGTTCATGAATTAATCTTAGATATGTGCTTGATGTCTGAGGACCAGACAAGTGAGGAAAGAAGGAAGGGAACTTGAGTCATTGTGGGAGCCAGAGAATGAATAGCTTCTGTCAAGCTGAACAATAAAAACACAGGGGAACTTCTATAACTCGAAGAACCAGATTAGTCAATGGATTATTTAAAAGTAATGTGACCATCCTAATGGACACTTTCCCCTTTAAGACACAGATGTAAAAAAAAGACCTCACTTTGTAACGGTTGATTTAGTTCACAGCAAAACTGCACTAAAGAACAGACATTTTCCACATGTTCCCTGTCGCACATAAGCCTCAACTAGCCACATTTGCACCAGAAGGTACATTTGTTTTAGTTGATGACCCTCCACTGACGATTATCACTACCTCAAGACCACAGTTCACACTGGGTTTTCCTCATGCTTGTTGTGCATTACTGGTTTGGAGGAAATGTGTGATGACTTTTACGACACTGCAATGGTATCTGAATGTCATCTCACAGCCCAAAAAGTTCTTTGTGCTTTGCCTACTCATGTCTCCCTCCCCTGGAAAGCACTGATCTTTTTTATTAGAGATATTTTTAGCTTCCAGTGAAGCAACAAAATTTCAGTAATGTCACAAAAGTGATGTTCTTTGGAATCAGCCTAATAAAAACACTACCACACCAATTCCTGAACTCAAAACAAGTGGTTCTCAAAACTCTATCCACTAGCAACCATTTGGGGGGGTCTCATTACAAGAGATTTCTGACTCTACCCAAATCAATCAGAAAGCCTGAGATAATATGCAATGAGTTCCCCCAATGTGAACACACATGTTCAGAACACACAGGCTTACGCCAAGACTATATAAAAAAAACCCAACAAATTGATAACACTAAGTAATAAAGCCCTGAGAGGGAGGAAAGTAGCCACGGTTGGATTTGTTCTAAAGGAGAATTTATTCACCCACCACAGGCACCGTCTGAGAACCAGGAGAAAATATCTGTAGATTTTATCAGTTTAGTCCAATTAAAGAAAGTTTCTGCTTTCAATTTCATCTCTAAGTTGAAGAAGTTTGGGATTTAAATGTAGATCAGAGCAGAGGAGGCTAGGAAGGCTTGATCCTCGCTGGCACTAGGACTGTTTGTGCACATTTCACATACCTTCCTTTTACCTCTGCAAGGCACAGCAGTTGCTCTCTCTCTCTCTCTCTCTCTGTGTGTGTGTGTGTGTGTGTGTGTGTGTGTGTGTGTGTGTGTGTGAGCAGTGCCCCTTCCCTGCCACTCCACTCTTCCCTTTGTCAGTTGTGGCCAGCAGGTTCCACAGCATAACTCACATGCCTCCCTCTGGGGTGAAACCTATTCTTTTGTTTTGTTTTGTTTTTTCGGGACAGGCTTTCTCTGTGTGGCTTTGTAGACAGTTGCCTTTTTCCTTAAAAAAATTTAGAAATATAATTTAATGATTTATTTACCATGGACAAGAAAAGCAGACTTCTTGCCTTAGCAAGAACTGTTGCCCTGGTTCCAAGAAAATCTAGTGCCATGATGTGCCAATTATCTTGACACAGGAAAGGTATGTGGTGGTTTGAATGAGAAATGTTCCCCAAAGTTGGAGGCATTTGAACTTGGTCCCACTTGGTGGTGCTGTTTGAGATGTTTTTGGTGGTATAGCCTTGCTAGAGTAACTGGGTCACTGGGAATGGAATTTGAGATTAAAATCTTCCTGCCACTTCCAATTTGCTCTCTGTTTTGTGCCTGTGGTACAGAATGTGAGCTCTTAGCATTTTGTTCCTGACATAATGAATATTTGTTGTTTGTTTTTCGAGGCAGGGTTTCTGTGGGTAGCCCTAGCTGTCTTGTACACCAGGCTGACCTTGAACTCACAGAGCTCTGCCTGCCACTGCCTCCCAACCGCTGGGATTAAAGGTGTGCATCTCTGTGATGAACTCTTATCCTTTGGGACTCATAAACCCAAATTAATTCTTCTGTAAGTTGCCTTAGGTCATGACATCTTAATCACAATGACTGTTGGTTTAAATGAGAATGGTTCATTGTGTTTGAATGCTTGATCCCCAGTTGGTAGTCCTTTTTAGGAAGGATTAGGAGCTGTGGCCTTGTTGGAGGTGGTGTGTCACTAGGGGCAGGCTTTGAGGTTTAAAAACATGCTATTCCCAATGTGCTCTCTGCCTCCTGCTTGAAGTTTAGAGAAGTGACCTCTCAGCTGTTCCTACTGCCATGCCTTCACTCCACCATCATAGACTATAACCCGATGACACTGTAAATCCAATTGATAATGTTTTCTTTTATAAACTACCTTGGTCATGGTGTTTTATCACAGCAATAAAAAAAAAAGTAGCTACTAGAGCAACAGAAAGTAATATAGGATACCAAGCTAACTCACCTCTTTGCAGCGCATCCTTCGACTGGACATCTTGAAATAATATTCACTCAGGCCATCTGGGCTCATTGGGTCATGAGAACAAGCCTGAAGCAAGGCCCGGACAGACTTCTCAAGTTCAAACACCAAATACACATACCCTATACCCAACAAAAGGAAAAGAAGCTTTAATATTCCTTGGGTGGCTATTTAACATCCTCTATGGTGGCTGAAGAGCCATGGCTTTGAGCAGGGATTTTCTTGTAAGGGAGGAGCCTCAAGTATGAGGACCCCCCCTCCCCGCCACCCCTTTTGGAGGTAGATGCTGGGATTGAATCTATAAGTCTTGTGGGTGCTAGACAAGCATTCTACCACTAAAATGAATCCCTCAACACAAAATACATTTTTTTTTCTACTCCTGAAAAGGCTGGTCCAATGAAGCACTTACTATGCCTTATGCCCAAGCTAAGAGAGAAATGCATATCCTATTTCTCTAAGGGAAGGAAGTATCGGGCTGGAACAGAAGACCCACCCACTAGTACACAGCTCTCTACCTCAGAGCACAGAGCATGCTCGGGTCAGCAGAGCCAGGAAGAACAGCAGTTTGTCAGGGGATGCAGGTATTGCTTTAAAAGCCTAATTAAACCATTGGTTTAAGTTCAATGAAGATGGGGCAGAATGAAAATAGCTGCTCCTTTCTACAGGGCAAGATCTCATTTTAGACCAGTGAGGAATCAGATAGTTGGTCCTCATTCCTGACAACTCTAAAGGGAATCTCAGAACTAGGTCAGACGACAACCTCCAAGGCAGCAAAGGCAGGCAAAGGAATACTCTTGAAACACATTAAAGAGGAAAGGCACTGGGGTGGGGTTTAGGTTTGGAGGGAAGTGCACAGGAAGGGGTCTGGTGGCAGCTCCCCACAGCACTGCAAGTTTGGACAGACAGATGGACAAAGGAATGTGAAACACTGAAGAGGATGTGCTGATTGTACCCTGGAGTGCCTACATTACCAGCATGCTTCTGTGACATCCCAGCACCACGTGGTACGGTACATGTGAGGGATTGAGAAAAATTCCTACCATGTCTTTATTACCTTTAGGCATATTACCTTTGGGAGGACACCGGGGGTGCTTGCCATCCTTACCAGGCCACTCCACACTCAGAGAGCCAAAAACACGGAAGGTGTTAACCAATCCAGCTGCACAGGTGGGGAAGAACAGAAACCAAGACACAGTCTACTCAGAAGAGATACAAACACTCCTCAGAATTGATTTCTGGTCTCATGTGTAAGCAGACACACAGAAGCACTCTGAAAGCTTATGAAATGCACCCTCCCCTCAGCTGTTCCTGTAACACTCTGCTGAGGCAGAGGTTCATGCCCCAAACAGGAGCCTAGGGCTCACACTGCTTAAAGATATACCCTACCTTCAACTCTTGTAAGAGATCTCAGGGGCAGCTTACCTTCCGTAATATCCCAAGGAACACCTCCTAGGAAGACCTTGCATGAGTAGATGGGGCTCTTGTAGTTTCGGGGAGGAAGCTGGCCACTCCAGGTACAGGTAGCTTCATTCACAGCTTTGGTAGGAAACAAAGAAAAAACAAGGGTTCAATCAACAGTCACTACCTTTCTCTGAAATGTACTTATTGTGAAGAAATAGAGCAGTCACAATTCCAACCTGGCTGCCCGTGAGGAGACTATTATTCATGGTTATCCTGAAAGATAGAACACATCATGTCTTGTCAAATATTTAAGGTATTTGATAATCCTACCTCAGCAGCTTTGCCTCCAATAAAATTGAAAGGAATAGCAGATGTACAGGGTAAAAATTATCACAACTCGGGCTGCAGAGATGGCTCAGTGGTTAAGAGCACTAGCTGCTCTTCCAGAGGTCCTGAGTTCAATCCCAGCAACCACATGGTGGCTCATGACCATCTGTAATGAGATCTGATGCCCCCTTCTGGCCTGCAGGGACACATGCAGTCAGAATACTATAAACATAATAAATCTTTAAAATAGTGATCACAACTTAAGCAATTTCAATTATATAACTGATAAACTACCAACAAAGCAGTTTTATCTTGCTATTGTTTATAGTACTAAGTGGATTTATAAATAAAGAGTAGACAGAACAATTTTATATGCAAAGCCCTTCAAGTTTCTGATCCTAGTAGACTTTCTCCCCTAGATAAAAGAACACTCTACCATTTCCCTATCTTGTCTCTGAACTCATCAACCACAGAAGTCAGCACAACTCACCAGAATAAGAACATTACCATGCCCCATAAACCCACTCACAAGCACCTTAGCCGGCACTGAGCTCCCCTGCTGCCCACACTATATGATGATGGATTTCTGCCCTAACCCCCAGCTTCCTACTTCTGTCAAACCCAATTATGTCAAAAGGCCCTTTCTGCTGTGTCAGTTTGAACTCTCTTCAGATTGGCCTGTCCTACTAGCTTTCAGAAGTCTGTTCTTGGCGATCAGTTCAGGTCTTTCACACAGGAATGTGACTTAGGTGAGGACAAATTACTCTTTCCCTTTAGCACTGAGGAAGACATTTAAGGAGATGAGCCATGATTCCCTCCTGGATACCAGGCCATTCCCCAGCATGCACAGTGCTAATGTGTCACTGTGTCAAGAAACTGGGCAGTGCTAGCAATATTTCATACAAAACCAAGTAGCCTCCAGAAAGCCTACCATATAATAGCTACATAGTAAGCACAAACATGGGCTATCAGAACAACCAGATAAACAGGCTATTTACACTATTAGGAGAGAATGAGACAGGGACAAGTTCTACGCAAACAAATGTAACAGAGAAAGAACGTTCATTCAGTCTGGTAGCAGACCTCAGTACCATGATTTTAGTGGAAAGCACTGAAACATTAGCAGTTAATGATATAAGTAGCTCATTTACTTCTAAGCTCAAATGGAATGTGAAAACCAGAATGAATGCACACTTGAGATTATGCACCTCTGCAGGCAGTGGTGGTGCAGGCCTTTATTTATTCCTAGTACTCAGGAGGCAGAGGCAGGTGGAGCTCTGAGTTTGAAGCCACCCTGGTCTACAGAGTGAGTTTGATGCCAGTGTGGTATACAAAGCCAGTCCAGGATAGCCAGGGCTACACAGAGAAACCCTGTCTCAAAAAACAAAACCAAACAAACCAAACAAAAATTTTAAATATTTTTTGTATTATGTACATAGGTGTCTTGCCTACATGTAGTATATCTGTGTACTGTATGCACACCTGATACCTGCAGAGGTCAGAAGAGGGTTTGGATCCCCTGGAACTGGAAGTACAAACAGTTGTTATGTGGCATATGGTGGTGGGAACTGAATCCAGGTCCTCTGGAAGAGAAACCAGTGCTCTTTAAGCACCGAACCATCTCTCCAGCCTGGACTTATTATTTAGGTGATAGAAACTAAAGGACTCCAAAGAGATCAAAGCATCTGGTGACATTCCATATCTCAGGGGTTAACTACCCTGAATGTAATCAGAAAAATCTCAGGACAGAAAGCCAGAAAATAAATTGTGATTGCTATGACTCTGAATTAGAAATAGGAAAGGCAGACAAAATTGTAGGCATCATTTTCAAGATTTTGTCTTTTTCATGCAACAATCCAAAGTAAGAGCAGGGCACAGCCAATTTTCACAGAAGCTCACATAAGATGTGGGGCCAGCCATTTCTACTGTGGCACAGCCTGTGTGCCAGGCTATCTGCCTCTTTCAACTCAGTCTCTCAAGGTTGTCCCTACAGAATTCATGGTTCTTTACAGACCTGGAAACTTTATCACATTATCAAGCCTTCTTCCAGAGAGTTCACCATTGTGTGAACAAGGTCAATTCTGTTTCTAGAAACAGGTCTCAGTCATCACACATACCACACTCACCTGCAGCCTGCCGGTGTAGTCTAGCTTCTCTCTCTATGCTGAAAGGGTCTTTAGGAGCTTCAAGAAGGTCCCAGGATGGCCACACAGAAGCTCCTGGCCATCTCTTTGAAGCACTGGTTGGACAGGGAGTAACTGCAGCAAGAGCAGCTTGTTCTTGGTCCATTCGGGACCCAACTCCCATCTTTAGAGGGTCTCTGGGACCATTTCCCGTCATAGAAAGGAAGGGCAGAGGAGGGGAAATTCGAAGGCTTGACTAGAGAAGAAAAAAGATACAAGTTTTAAAAGAGTTTTGTTATAAAGCAATAATCATACAACAAAATATGTAAAGTATCTAACATTTGTGATTTGATATATTTTCTCTTATCTGTTTTCCTATTCATTTTTAATATTACTTATAGATTATTTATAGTTAAAATAAATTTTGTCTCTCCATATAGACAGTATTTTCTTGCCAGAGTTCTCATAACAATTTTAATGAATTTATCACATTTTATTCAGGAGACCAACTATATCCTACTGGTCTATCTCCCTGTGGCTAAACAACTTTTTCTCTGATGGCTCTGTGCTCTATTAGAAATGTATTTGAACATGTTATACTATATATTTGTATCAAATCTTGAAATTCTAAGTGTCAAAAGTATATATTAAAATTTGTTGATAGCATATTTTCTGTAAATATAAAAACTGTTTCATTTCCTCTTTTGTGTTAGCTTTGTCTCTTTCCATACTAATTCTTAGATGGGTATCTGAGAAAGTTGTTTTTGCCAATCATGAGGAAAATACCAAGATGCGTTCTAGCTCAGTAATGAAACAGAACAAGCACCTCATGTAAACCCATCTTTTAAAGGGTGTAACCTCAAGTCCAGGGAAGTAAAGGACCTGACTGTAGTTGTTTTTCTAGAAACTAATCTGGACAGATTGAATGAACGGTTAATGGCAATAGTAATCCCGTATTTCACAGGACAGATGGGAAAAGAAGTTAGGGTGGGTTCTAAAAGCCATGCATGGGAAAGCATGGAGATAAGAAGAAGAGAAACAAGCCTTCCTATTCATTAAACATTTAGCTTAGGGCATTTAGTAACAGAAAAGCAAGGTTGAGATAGGACCCTTAAACTGAATCTTATTTCAGAAAATTGTCTCATTGCCTCTTTTCCCCTTGAAGATTCACATGTATTTTACTTCTACCCTCTAACTATACTGTCTATGCTATTCTATATATACCATTTATACCATCCTCCTCACCCACTCTAATGCATTTCCTTACTAATTAGCATGGAGATTGCTCATGTCACACATGGCTGTAGGTAAAGAACATGGAAAATATAAACTTGATAGTTTCAGACTGAGTTGGCATGGGTCAGTGCAAAAGCACAGGAGCTGGAGTCAAATCTTGATTAAAATTTCAGTGTTAATTATTAATTATAAAGGTCATTTATTAAAATACCACTTATAAACTTTGGGATATTATACACAGAGGTATATAACTAATATTGTTTAAAGGCTAAAAAGGAAACATCCATGTACTTCAAGAAACAGAACACTGTCAAGATGCTCATGTTTACTTTGAAATCAACTGTTCTGTAACAGCTCTTGGTACAAGTCCTAAAATAAAAAGTATTGCTCACAGAAATTCAAAGTGCCTTTGAGTTTGCTAAGGATGAATGGCTATAAAGAAGGTACCTGATGATCTCCTTGCTTGCCTGCATCCTGGTAGATGGGTACCCTGTTTCAAGCTCTAAGACAGATACTGCAGCATCTTTCCCCTAGGACACACACAGTCAACTCCACCTCCACACCCCCCATTCCTGAGCATGTTACATACAATCAAATCTGAGAGATGATCTGATCCAGAGCTGAAGCCACTCGTGTCTGAGTCAGAGGGGCTGCTAGAACGGGAGTCCAGGATGGGCCGGGTGTCCAGGCGAGATCCTCTAACTGAGGGTGCTGGGAACTTGTCCAAATCAGACCCAAGGGGATCCAGAGACAGGAAGCTCAAGGGGGTTTTTCCTAGGACATTTCCCAGTGGATTTTGGAGCATGCTTAATACTAGGATGACAAAAAAAAGAGAGGAGAGAAAAAAAAGAAGAAAAGAAAAGGAATGCTCATGACCTCTTAATTTTCTTTCTGGACAAGAGCCCTTTTCTTTTCTCCCATAGTCACCCAAGGCAGGATCAACTGCTGAGAGCATTTCAGAAACACTGAACACAATGTACAAATAACTGAGCGTTTGGGAGACCTGGCCACCCAGTCCTCATTAGAAGTTACAGGATGACTGAACACCAGAGCTCCTGCGACTCAAGTAGCAGCAAAACTGTTCTCTCTCTGCCACCAGGTTTAAGGAGCAGTGCTATCATCTGAGATTTCGCTACTGGGGACCCTGATTATAGCTGCAGTTAATGTCTGGATATACCTGCAGTACAATTAAGAAGTCAAAACCATATTCCTTTACTGGCTAGCAGTGTATTAGATTCTCACTTTGTCCAGTGATATTTTGCTAAAATGCAGAATTGCATGTAACATACCACAGACTACTATAGCATAAGCATGTCTCATCTGAGAGGTTCTCTTCTGAAAACTTCTAACTGGTACAAATTGTCTATGTAGCCCCAAATTTCAAATATTTAGGATAGAAGCAGAATGATTTCATAAAGTCCACTATCTGAGGAAACAAACCTGGTATGGAAACCCTGGTCTGAAACTTCCTTCAGACAGTTGTAACTATGAGAAGCTCACCTGGAGGCTTCTTTCTTCTCACTGGCATCTTGGGTGAAATACCAACTATTTCACAACACTGCTCGCCGGGTTCAATAATCAGACAGCAGATGAAAAGTGCTCAGCAAAAATTCCCAACACACAATAAACAAATACCTAACATCAAAAAGAATAAAAGCCTGATGTGGGACAGGACACCTGTGAGCTCCAGGACAGCCTGGGATACTGTCGTCCCGCCCCCCCCCAAAAAGAGAGAGAGAGCGAGCAAGAGAGGAGGGGAGGAAGGGGGAGAAGAGAAAGGAAGGAAAAAGCAATGAGTGATCTGAGAGAAGTACATCCTTTATCCACAAGGACAAAGAATAAAAGGGCTTCACTATGAAGTTGGGACTCATCCATGTTAAGACAGAAGCTTTGACATTTTATTCATCTGAAGAATAAGGAAAACATGTTTTAGTGAGTCCACAATGACAGAGCAGAGGTAGCAAGCAGCAACTGAGACCTCAAATCACAAGCAATAGGTAGAGAGCTAAATGGAGAAGTTTTCAGAAACCTCAAAGCCCCACCCCCACCCCCCAGTGACATACTTCCTCCAGCAAGGTCACACATCCTAATCCTCCCAAGCAATTAGGGTATTCAAAACCAATTCAAATACCCGAGACTTATGGAGGTATCTCATGGAGGTATCTCATGGAGGTATCTCATTCCAACTACCTCACCATCCATCTCTTAAGATTTTTTATTATTGAATAAAAAAATGTTCAATAAACAGTGAGTATAACTGCCCCCCACTTCAGCTCTAAAAACAGGCCATCCAGAGCTGGTTTCTTTCCAGGCCTCCAAGTGGCAGGAATAAACCTCTCCAATCTGGAATTAAAGTCAAGGCATCACTTGGGGTTACTAGACAAACAACTCCCATTTGTGACAGAACACATACATTCAAAACAGCTATTATCATGAGATTGGGCCAGTCCGTTATCCTCGGGAATATGACCTTTGTTTTTCTCCCAGATAAAGACATAGTAATTGTATGCATTCTTAACTTTTTATTTCCAAAATGCAGTCAATATTGTAGCTGTATTTAACCAATTATTATTCTGTAGTGGTAAAAATGCTTACATTTAAAAATGTCATTCCCATCAGCAGTGACAAGTTAAGTCCCTTCACATCTTAACCAATACCAGGAAGAAGCAGTCTTTTAATACTAGTTGTTACTATTATTGGTAGTGTACCGTGTGTGTGATGTGTGTGTAAATACATACCATGATGTGACAAGTGGTAGTGTATGTGTGTGTATGATGTATGTGTGGGTATACATGCCATGATGTCTAAGAGCAACTTTGTGGAGTTGGTTCTCTCCTTCCACCTTTAAATGGATTCCAAGGATCAATTTCAGGACACCAGTCTGGAGAGATGTCTCAGCAGTTAAGAGCACTGATTATTCTCCAGATGACCTGGGTTCAATTCCCAACACCCAAATGGCAGCTCACAACTGTCTGTAACTCTAGTTCCAGGAAATCCGACACCTTCACACAGACATGCATGCAATTAAAACACCAGTGAACATAAAAATAAAAATAATTTAAAAATGTCTGAGGGAGACTGACTGGACTAATAGGGTTCTATCTAGGGACACCAAGAAGGACAAGAATGGGCTATGGGAACTATGTCTTTATCCAAAAGTGCTTTTGTTTTTGTTTCTTACATGGATCGGAAAGAGCCAAAACCCAACATGGTAGCCACTACAGGTGACTTTACTCCTTCACTCCAGTTGATACTCACTTGTATTGATACGTGTTTCACCAGCCACAAATTCTATCTACTTCAGCTAACATTCAAACTGTTATCATCTTGGGGCTCTTGCAAATTAATATATCAATGACAGGAATTGTATCTATAGAAATCTATGGGGCCTGGCATGGTGACATACTCCTTTAAACCCTGTACTTGGAAGGCCAGGCAGGAAGATCTCTCTGAGTTCCAGGACAGCCTGTTCTGCATGCTCTAAGCCAGTCAAAGATACATAGTGAGACTCTGTCTCAAAACAACAATAACAACAGAGAAATCCCTCCACTATGGCCTATCTAAATAAAACAATGGCATAACAACCCATACTAGTGAACTCCACTTTCTCAAAAGATGGTCAGGACCAGGTTTAGTAAAGTTCCTACTAATAGCAACTTTTCCATGTACTGAACATCAAACAAATGTCAGAAGTACTCTGGATAGATATGAATCTTTCCCTAAATTCTAAAAAGTGTTAGCCAATCTTAGCAAAAAACTAGTTTTGAGGTTATTGATGTGTGTGCAGTAGCAAAGTCTGGTTGTTTCAGACACCAAGCTCCATCTTCTGAAGTGCATCATTCACCAACTACATTATAAAGCACTGCCAGGAGACTCATGTCTCCTTATTTTCATGTCCTTGACACATCTCATTTTTGTTCAAAATCATTTAAGATCATCAGCCACACATGAGCAATCAATCTCACCTACCAGAAGTGCAGGGTACCTAAAAGAGAAGTCTCAAAACTTAGCTATGGCCATTATAAGAATTCGTTAAAATACCTTAAACACCACTTGAGATCTGAACCAGAACCTGCATTTTAACAAGATTCCTGTAAGGTTTGTATATATACATTAAAGCTTTGAAAACTCCTGTCTAAAAAAAAAAAAAAACCTAGGTTTGCTCCTTAAGTTTCTAATTATTCCCCTTACTACACATAAACATGCTTCATATAAAATTATTTACCTTAATTTAAAAATTAACGCCTATAAATAAAACTCTTACAGCATAATTGAAGACTAACACTGAAGGACGTAGGAAGTCAAAGTGACTGTTACAGGACATTTCACAAAGAGTCCAATTTCTAAAAATACTGTGTGGGAGTAGGAGAATAAGAGAGGCAGAGAAACATAGTACCACCAACAATAAAAAGGATGACATGGAATATAACAAATTTAGGAAAGTGATGGACAGAACTAGCTGCATGTTGTAAAAAGGCTCACATTGAAAAGACACAAAGGAAGCTAAGGCCTACTACTTCAGGCAGATACATGTTTTTTTTTTTTTTTTTTTAAAGGCAAGACAGTTGCTACGAACATTTCTGGGGCTGAAGAGATGGCTCAGTCATTAAAGGATAAGGTCACACACACACAAAGAAATTACTGAAACACTAGGCAAAGGACAAATTTAGAATATGAAAACAGTAAGTTTAATAAGTGAATACATCTGTTTTAAACTGCCCAAAGTTCATTACTATTTTGTTATAGACAAATCTAGGTAAACGCATTTATTTTTAATGGTTCACAAAGAATGTGTATATACAAATACATACAGAGAAAATGCACAGCTGACAAAGCAAAAGGGATGGGATGGATGTCAACAATAGGGGAAAATCTGAATTAAGCTGATTTGAGATCTCTTTCAAGCCACAGAATGAGACAAGTTTCTGGAAACTGTGACCCAAAGTCAGATGCCCTCAAGTGACCTGACCATCCCTTTACAGACCATCCTGGCAGAAGGTTCCAACTCATTAATGCCATTTCAGAGGACAAGAGACTAAATCAGCAGTAATATTTTTAGACTGATTTTTAACTTTCTCTGCTTTCACCCTTCTCTCTCTCTCTATGCCAAGTCCCTGGATTTTCAGCTGAGTCACTGTTGGAATTTTCTGAAGCCTCCTCTATCTCCAAGAGTCTAGAGGTACCCAAATCTGAAGGCAGCACTGGAACAGCAGCAGGGACTGTCACTGGATGCCTGTATTGCAAGACACGCCTCTCAGCTCGAGCTCACTGCTCTCTCTAGTGGGATTAGGCCCACCATCATCAACTGTTTTTTATCTAGTAAGAGTAATTACAGAGATAATCTAGACTAGGAACCATTATTTCTAGCCTAAGACATAGCTGTGTATTGAAAGTCTTCTTTCCTATATATGTGCCCTTAGTCTGAGGCTGCTTGTAGAGAGTTGAAGCAGATTTGGGTCCAAGAAGTCCATATTCCACATAGAAGCCTAACCTTATTTTGAATGCTGCCTCAAAAACACAGTTTGAAAAAGGCTGGGAAAATGCTAAAGACATTTGTGTCATCCCAGGCTGATCTACTCTGGATCAATGGGGAGGTCTGCAAATGACACAACACAAGGGATGTTTCCATTCAACTGGTCAACAGGACAGAAAGCAAAGAGAATGAACAGGTAAATAATGAGATGTCTAAAAATGATTGAGAATAGACAGGACAATCCTCTGTCATCCTTAAGCTGAACATATCACTTGCCCACTGGGCTTCTGTACAAAGTGGTCATTAAGAGCCTCTTTTTCCAGGTCCCTTAGATGGATTCAAAAAGTCACCTTACTCTCCTGCTGAGTAATGCAGCACACAGAAGAGTCATAAGGGAAAAGGCAGAAAGACAAATCCAGTGGGTGCTTAAGCTGATGAACTGAGACCAAAGGTGGAAAGCAAGTGGGAACTGTCTGCTGAGTGCCCTCACCTTAAGAGATTCTATCAAGGGAGCATATCACCTCTGGTTACACAGTCCCTGCACTACATGAGGTTACCTTAAGTCTTCTTGTCTAACACACTAAGGTTCTGGTCACAAGAAGGGTTTAACAGGAAGAACGTGAATTTTAAAACAAATGACTACAGGTTTGGGATGCTGAACCTGACAATAGGTATGTCACTTTGGGTATTTTTGCAACCTCTGTGAGCCATTTTCATCATCTGTGCAAGCATAACAAATCATGTGATGTGCTCAGCACACACACACACACACACACACACACACACACACACACACACACACACACACAAATCAATATAAGGTGACAAAGCTATTTGTCACTCCATTCCCTATCCCAGGATACTGAGGAAGCTTCCACAGCCATGATATTCTATTAAAGGACTTTTCCTTTGATAGTCATGGTAATTTTCTGTTTTAAAGATTTCAAGTTCCATTTATTTCCTCTGTGTGTACCGTGTATACACATGTGTGTAGGTCAGAAAACAACTTTTGGGAGTTGGCTCTCTTCTTCTAACATGTGGGTCCAAGGGATTAGGCCCTAGTTGTCAGGCTTGGTGGCCAGACATTTTTAATGACAATTTTATCCTATTCAGTGATACACCTTCACAGTGCCCAAAGCCGTTCCTGGCATATAGCTGGTGTGTAATGTCTGAGTGATTTATAGTCAAGATTTTCCATCAAGAGCCCTACTTTCCAACCTCACCCAATGCACTGTCAAATACTTAAAAGTGGTAAAGACTAAGTTGTGAGGCTACAACTTACTACAGAAAATATCACCGACCAGAGTCTAAGCAATAAGTTTGCACCCAGGTTCTACACAGAGACAATAGGCCATCAGGCTGCTTGCAAGCATAACTCAGATTTTCTGCAGCTATTGAACTATCTCCTCCCTTCCTCAAGAAACTGAGTGAGTTGGTTTTCAGATGGGAAAGCAGTGTGGGCACTGGAATGTGGGCTGAGTGTTCCTGCATTACTGGCAAGGGTGCACGATCTGGCACTGCAGCTGGCTGGTGGGAGGGCTTCATCCTACTCTAGGAGATGGCACCCTCATATGGGCTTTCCACGAAGGCACAGAGCTTAGGAAATAGAGAAGGCAACCACCACAGCTCCTAAAGGCAAACACAGCATGGAGATGAGGGATGGGTGTGTCTTTTCCCCCAGAAAGAAAGAGATACCCACATGTTAATTCTGTCTTCACAGCTAGATCATTGCACTGGGGCCAGCCTCAGGTCTTTACAAACTCGGAAGTTCAGACTGCATTCCTTCCCTGATGTACAAAATCATGTAGTATTTATCACTAAAGTGCTTGAGATGTAAAGTGAAGAAAAACATGCCCCTTTTTGACCAATAGCTGTAAGGACAGGTTTTTTAGAGAGTAGGAAAGCTGACAGGATTATGCCTAGACTGAACTTTTCTTTCTTTCATGAGTCAAGGTTCTGCTACATTGCCCAGGTCATTCCAGACAATCACCTGACTCTAGCGTTTGAGCAGCCTTTCTTAACCTCAAGATGGACACATCTAAATTTCTATGAGTCTAAAGTTATATTTAGAAGCTAACTTTGTACTAAGAGAAACAAGAGCTAAAGAAGGGCCACATCCCAATCTGATGCCAGCACAAATCAGACACTGATGACCACACACAGGTGCTCATCTCCTGTGTTAGCTCTTCTTTTGCTCAGATCCTGTGGGAGTAAAGAAAGGGCAAGGCTTGTTTCAAAGAACAGATAAAAGAACGTACTGTGGTCTCCAAAGCCAAGGACATCGAATAGAAACACATTTCCTGGCCTGGGGAACAGGATAGTTACCAACCTTTCCAAAAAAGCTGTAGTTAGATAAAAGGCAGGTAGTGCTCAAGATAACTTTACCTTCAAGAGATCCTACCAACAAGCCAATTAAAAAAATCTTCTCCAATGCATTTTACCAAAATAAATGGGCATTAAAATGCCTAAGAGACATTAAGAGCCCCAGACTCTGAAAAGCATTTTTAAAAAACAAAACAAAACAAACTCCTGTACCAAATAGGGTGGTGGCCAGAGAAATCAACATAGTACCTTGCTGCCAGGATTGCTGGTCCTAGACTGAGGAGGGTTATCTGAAAGGATAGCAGGCTTAGTGTACTCCACTGTCAGCAGCAATAGCAGATGGCTACAGGTACCTCAGTCCCCCATTTTCCCTTTTCTTACAGAATCTGCTAATACTTTTGTATTATTACACAACTTAAAATATATTGATTTTGAGTAATACTGTAGCATTTAAGTTCACAATTTTTCCTGGACAATCATAAGGTTTTCATTTGGCCAATACTGTTTATTCCCAAATACTGTAAGAAGGGAATAAACATGTAATGGGAAGATCAGAGAAGAAACAGTTTAAAGGTGTGTCAAGAACTTCCTGTAATTTGTTTGTTCCCATTAATCCTACACCAAGAAGACAGGGGACCCTAAAGGGGAGTGGCCCCTCATCCATTACTTACCCTCAACAGAAAAGACAGGGTGGGAGGAGAGGAGAGAACCACCTCTTCCTTTCTCTATCTGGGAGTTACCTCCTCTCCCAGCCATCCCCATCAGGATTGATGCTCTTAACCTAATGTTAATGCAATCCTAGTGTTAATTCAAATAAAATTGCTCAGTTAATCTTCTTTGCTATGACTCAGGGCTACTCAACCTTCACATATAGCTTTCTAGTTTTAAAACCACTGAACAGAATCTGGTTATCCAGTCATCAGTCCCTTAAGTCCCCTCCCCCACCTAAAAGTGTTTTGCTTCATCATCTCCAAGACAGGCCTGAGCACCAGGGGCTTAGATGGATCATATCTGCCAAAGGTTGTAACCCTGGGGACCCTTGTCAGGGACACCTCAGGTGTAGACTAAAAACTCCAGGGAATTTGCCGGGGCAAGTTAGAAAAGCCATATCTGCCTTTACCAGCAGCCATCTATCTGTCTTGCAACATTCACAGCTACCATCGATTGCAAAACAGCTCTGTGTTGCCTGTATATAGGGGGAGTGATGCAAAGGGGAATAGAACAACTGTTGCTTTGGTATCTTAGCTCATTACCCCACTCATCCCCCTCCCCCAGCCAAGTCGCCTTATTCTCTTGCACTCACCCGACTGTGTGCTGCTCTGGGCTGAGGAGTCTGAGTCCTGAGTGCTCCAGGGTCGGTCCCAGCCAGTCAGACTGAGTGATTGCAGGCCAAGGCACAAGCCATTTGCATCTGGGAGGCCACGGGGAGATTCTTGCGCAGAGGTGGGGAAAAGCATCCTGCTTGTAACTGTTTCTTCAGAGTCCTGGAAGTCTGCTTTGGAAAGGTGAACAGCAAAACAAACCCCTAGAGTTAAGGGTTGTTTCTCTCAATACTGTCAACAATAAATACCACCAATAATAGTTTCCCCAGGTTCAGGGGCAAGTCATCCAAGCTGTCTGGATGCTGCAGCCGCTGCCTCGGTACTTTTGGGGGCGTTCAAACAAGAATAGTTGCCATACAGCCCCCTCCCCACACACACCCCTATCCCATCTGCATTACAGACTAGGTAGCATGTGATCAGGCTGCTGATGCTTCCCGCTGCCAGTGACATCAGCCGGCAGAGCCTAGCGATAGAGAACCGCATCATCTCTCACAGAACAGGGGGAGGAGCACGAGGGGACGACTGGGAGGAGACTTGCCTCCAAGGAAAAGATAGCACGGAGCTACTTGGAATAGTCCGGTGCAGAATGCTTAAGTCAGGGTTGTGAGGCAGCACCCTCCCCTTCAGTCTTGCCAATGGTGGCCAGGTAGCCCTCAGGCACAACTGAAGTCTGCTCTGCTGACAGGAAAGCTACAGGCAAAGCAATGTGGACTGCTCCCTTGTACTGCTCTGCCCTCCTGCCACTCCCTCTCCTTCTGTTCTCCACCTCAAATCCCCAACTGCTCTAGTCCTGGACTCTCACCAGCTGGTGGCTCAAGCCCTAGCTTTGCAGCCCAATGTGAAGCTTCCCAATCCTGTTAGCAAAAACAAATAATACATAGGATCTATGTGCTTCAAGCGGCCTCTGAGCAGCACCTTGACACAGCAGTGTTTACCACTGAGGAATGGGATAACCATCAGAAAAACACTGTATATTTAGACTCTTGGGAACAATACCTGGTGTTCTGGGATTATCTGGAGCAACTTATCATAGAAAAGGGGGACATCTTGGAGGGTGGGGGTTATCAGGCAGTTTTAGGTACAGCTCATAGGGCCTGGCCCACAACTCACATATCACAGGGAGGTCTGGATAATCCATTTTACCCAGGCTCCCTTATATACCAATAGGATAGATATTAGCCAGAAGTGGACACAAGGGCCCAGCTCTTCCCTTTTGCAACTAAAGGAACAGACAGGAAACACTCCCAAAGTAGTATCTAACAAACTACAATAAGAGAAACAACCAGTAGTCAATACTCAGGAGCTCACATCATCTGGTTGTATTTGTCTTGTCAGGATCCCTCAGGGTGATGGCTGGCAAGCTATGAACAACCACTGACACCTTTAACTTCTGTGCTTTCTTCAGAGGTGCTGCCCAGGATGAAGACTATTTCAATGACTCCCCACCTCTACCAGCTACAGTAATAAAATTCAACTTTTTTAGCTTCTGTCATTTCTTCTTTCCCAATGTCTCATCCCACATCAATCTTTTCCCAATGTCTCCTTTCTCATAAGGGCCAAAGCTGCTTCCGCCTCTACCAGACTGGCTGGCAGCACTCCATTTGCCTATTCTCTCCCTTGTTGCAAGGAAAAGCAAGCAGGTAATAGAAAACATCTCAACCTGGGACTGATCCTGGCAGAGTCTGAGCCAGTTAAGACAGTGAGCAGGGTTAGTGCTGTTAACCCAGGGAATGCCTTCTGCAGCATACTCTGAGTGTACCCAGGCAAAGACTCTGGAGGGGGAAATGTCTCTTTGTGGGAGGGACTCCCCTCCTTTTTTTTTTTTTTTTTGAGACAAGGTTTCTCTGTGGCTTTGGAGGCTGTCCTGGAACTAGCTCTTGTAGACCAGGCTGGCCCCGAACTCACTGAGATCTGCCTGCCTCTGCTTTCCGAGTGCTGGGATTAAAGGCGTGTGCCACCACTACTCGGCGGGACTCCTCCCTTTTGAGGATTTTTTTTTTTAAAGCTGTGCTGCTGTGTCACTATCTACATTATTCCTGTCTGGCTGTAGATACCCTGCTTGCTCCCTGTCTCTGTGCGTCAAAGCTGTATTCTTATTACTGTACAGGCTGAGCAAGAATGGACCCATACTAGAGCTGTCCCCACCCCAAATGCTAACCACCCTCCTGTTTCCCATGCCCACCCTTTCCCCAAGCTAAGGCTATACTTTTAAATTAACTCATGTTTTAATCACAAAAATAGAAAAAATTCCTTTTAAGCTATACACACCTGGGTCAGTGATGGTTTAATGGATAAAAGCACCTGCCAAACCTAATGACTTAAGTTCAATTTTCAAAAGCCAAGAGGTATAAAAAGAACTGACTCGTGCAGTTGCCTCTGGTCTCCACATGCGTGCCCTGATATGCACATGCATGAATGAACACACACATATATGATAAAGGTACAAACTGACTTCAAGAAAACATCAGACTGGATTTATTCTGTAGCTATTCCAACATGGGTAAATCACTGAATGTTATAAATGACCATAAGTGGACTCAAGGACAAAAATCACCTAGTCATTGCAATGGATGAAGAAAAGGCATTTGACAATATCCAACATCCCTTCGTGTTAACAGTCCTAAAGAAACTCAGTAAGATGAGCGGTGGTAGCACATACCTTTGATCCCAGCACTAGGGAAGGCAGAGGCAGGCAGATCTCTGAGTTTGAGGTCAGCCTCATCTACAGAGCGAGTTCCAGGATAGCCAAGGCTACACAGAGAAACCCTGCCTCAAAAAACTAGAAAAAGAAAAACAGAGAAAGAAAACTCAAGAGTAGAAAGAACATAGCCTAGCACAATAAAGGCAAGATATGACAAGCCTATAGCCAACATTATGTTAAATGGGGGGAAACCCACACATTTCCACTGAATCAGAAACAAGAAAAGGATATTCACCAGCTCTGTTCTTATTCAATAAGGGTGCTAGCAGTCTTAGCTATAGCAGTAAGACAAGGAAATAAAGGGAACAAAATAGGGAAGAAAGAGGTCAAAGCAACACTATTTGTAGATGTTAAGGTTATATATGAGATCCTAAAGACTCTACCAGATAACTCTTAGAACTGACAGATAGTTATAGTAAAGTGGCAATATACAAAATTAACACACAAAATCATTAGCCTTCCTAGATACCAATGACAAACTCGGAAGGCAAAGAGAAACAATCTAATTCACAATAACCTTTTAAAAAATAGCTTGTTAGCTAAGCATGTTGGTAGACACCTTTAATACTAGCATTTGGAAGCAAAAGTAAATCTCTGTAAGCTCAAGGCCAGTCTGGTCTACAAAGGGAGTTCCAAGCTCCATAGAGAAACCCTATCTTGAAAAGCAAACAATAACAAACAACAAAAAACTTGTTATAAACCTAATCAAGGATATGAAAGGCATAACACACACACATACACAAAAAAACCCAAAAAACTATAAAACACTGAAAAAATAAATTGAGGAAGAATCAGAAGATGAAAACATATCCCATGCTCATAAACTAGAAAAATATAATCAATACTGTGAAAACAGCTCACTTACTAAAACAAACCTATAGATTGACTACAATTCCAATAAAAATTCCAGTGGCATTTTTCATGGAAATAGAGCAATCTTTAAATTCATGTGGAATCACAAGAGATCCTGGAGGGGCAAAGCAACCCTGAGTAAAAAATAGTAGTTAAAGATATCACCACACCTGATGTCATCATACTACAGAGCCACAGTAATAAAAAGACACACTGATCAACAAAAACAGAGGACCTGGATACAAGTCCACACAACTTTAGCCTCCTGATTTTTGATGAAGATGCCGAAAATACACACTGTAAAAAAGACAGTATCTTCAACAAATGGTGCTGGGAAAACGATATATACATGTATAAGAACAAAATTAAATCCCAACCTCTCACCCTGCAGAAAATCAACTCCAAATGGATCAAGGACTTCAACTTAAGATCAAAAGCTGCAAGAGGAAAAAGGGTTTTCAGGATAGGACTGTGATTGCTCAAGAAGTAAGGTCAATCAATAATTAAGACTTAATGAGGGCTGGGCGTTGGTGGCGCACGCCTTTAATCCCAGCACTTGGGAGGCAGAGGCAGGCAGATCTCTGTGAGTTCAAAGCTAGCCTGGTCTCCAGAGCAAGTGCCAGGATAGGCTCCAAAGCTACACAGAGAAACCCTGTCTCGAAAAACAAAACAAAACAAAAAAGACTTAATGAAATGTGACAGCTTTTATTAATCAAAGGAAACTCTCAAATAGTCAGCCTAGAGAATGCCAGTTATGTATCTGATAGAAGATTAAGTATTTAGAACACACAAAGAACTCAAGACAAAAAAAATCAAGAAAACAACCCAATCAAAAAAAAAAAAAGTGGGCCACAGAACTGAACAGAGATCCCAAAGAAGAAATAAAAAAGGCTAGTAACATTTTTTTGTGTTTTATATTATTTTGGTTTGCTTTTGTTTGATTTTTGAGACAGGGTCTCACTATGTAGCCCTAGCTGGCCTGGAACTTGCTTGCAGACCAAGTTCAACTCACAAAGATTAACCTGTTTCTGCCTCAAAGTACTAGGGTTCAAGGTGTGTACCACCATGTCCACCATCTAATAAGTTTTTTTTTAAATGTTCATCATCATTAGCTATCAGGGAAACACAAAACTACTTTGAAATTCTATCTAACTCCAGCCAGAATGACTACTATCATCAAGAAATCAAACAACAGATGCTGGTGAGGATGTGAGGAAAGGGGAGCACTTATGCACCAAAAACACCAGCGTGGAGTATCTCAAAAGACTACAACCAGAACCATGTTAGGCATATAATCAAAGGATTCCCTATCTTCCTACAAAGAATAATGTACAGCTATGTTCATTGGGGCTCTATTCACAATAGTTATGAAATGGAATCAGCCTAGATGTCCGTCAACTGATGGAAAGTGAAAATATGGTACATATATGATGAATTTAATTCAGCTAGAAATGAAAACCTAAGTATGAAATTTTCAGCAAAATAGATGCAGGTAAAAAATACATTAAATGAGGTAACCCAAGTAAAGAAAGACAAATGATGCATCTTCTCTCTCAAGTATGGAATCTAGCTTCAAATTTTTAGATTTGAATGTTTATTTGGAGTGTCTATAGTCACTAGAAAGAGCTTATGAGAGGGGAGGGAAATGGGCCAGAAGTAGTAAAGATATGACAACAGAACACATGTGATATGAAAGTAGGAGGAGAAATCCTTGTAAGTTTTAAGTGAGGATATGGATGGAACATCGGGATGGAGGGGGTTGGGGTAAAGTTAAGGATGTACAATAAACTCCTAGAAACCTATTATTTCATAAGATAATTTTTATCTTAGACATTGTTCTTGCTATAAAGAAACACCAAATTGGGGACTTGCTTACAGGCTTAGTTAGTCCATTATCATCATGGCAGAAAGCGTGCAGCACAAGCAGGAATGTGCTTGAGAAGTAGTTGAGGCCAGCATCTAATAATCCTGACCCACAGGCAGAGAAAGAGACACTGGGTCTGGCTTGGGCCTTTGAAACCAACAAGGCCATACCTCCTAATTTTTTAAAATTTAATTTAATTAATGTATGAATGCTCTATCTGCATGGTTATATCTGTATGCCAGAAAAGGGGACCAGATCCTATTATAGATGGTTGTGAGCCACCATGTGGTTTCTGGGTATTAAACTCAGGACCTCTAGAAGACTTAGCTCTTAACCTCTGAGTCATCTCTCCAGTTCCTTCCTAATCTTTCTTATCCTTTCAAACTGTTCTACTTCCTGAAGACAAAGTACTCAAATTATGAGCCTATGGAGGTCATTCTTATTCAAACCGCCACAGTTCTTTAAGACTTTTTATTTTATGTGTATAGGTGTTTTATATGCATGTGTTATACCTAGTACCACAGGAGGCCAGAAGAGAGCATGGGAGCCTTTGGAACTGGACTTAGGTTTGTGGTTTTTCCAATACACTGGGATTTGAAATCAAGTCATCTGGAAGAGCAGTCAGTGTTCTTAATCCATGAGTCATCTCTCCAGTCTTTGGAACCCACTACTTTGTAAGCTACGTTAAATATTTAATAAGAAAAGGAGTTGGAACATATGGGTAGACTATACTTCTACTAGAAGAGGAGTTATTAAATGAAAATCTTGGTGCCAATGTTAACACTTTCTTACTAGTACTGGTCTAGCAGGTCCCCCAAACAATACAGGTTATTGCCACTGCTTTTGATTGTCCCACCATAACTAAATAATAATACTCTCTTGCTGAAGATTCAACACATGTTGTTTGCAACAGTACATACAGAAGTCAAGCTGGAACTGGCCTGAAAACTTCTCACTGGCTAGCCTTCATAGTACTTAATGTTGCTTTGCAAGCCACCAGGGGAGAAGAGTCATTCATAGTCTTTACCCATCCATGAACCCTGAATGCTGTAATATTAATCTGCCAGGCAAGATGAACCCACTGGTAAAACGGGAGTACAGAGGTTACAAAGATATGGGAAGGGGTAACCAAAACTAAGGATGTACTATGAACTCTTTTTTTTTTCAGATTTTTTATTTGAATTAGAAACAAGATTGTTTTACATGACAATCCCAGTTCCCTTCTCCCTCCTGTCCTCCCCTACTACCACCCCCAACTAAAACCCTACCTATCACATATCCTTTCTTCTATTCTTCCCCTGACTCAACCTTTCTGCTCCCTCATGACCTCTGCATCCTTCCTCTTCTTCCCTTCTCATTCTCGTAGCTCCCTCCTCCCTCTTCCCGGGCTTTCAATTTGCTCAGGGATTCTTGGCCCTTTCCCCATCTCTAGGGGACCATGTGTGTATCTCTTAGGGTCCTCCTTGTTTCCTAGTTTCTCTGGCAGTGTGGATTGTAGGCTGCTAATCCTTTACTCTATGTCTAAAATCTACATATGAGTGAGTACATATCATGTTTGTCTTTTTGTTATTGGGTTACCTTGCTCAGAATGGTTTCTTCTAGTTCCATCCATTTTCCTGCAAATTTCAAGATTTCATTGTTTTTTTTTCCCGCCGAGTAGTACTCCATTGTGTGAATGTACCACATTTTCTCTATCCATTCTTCGTTTGAGGGGCATCTAGGCTGCTTCCAGGTTCTGGCTATTACAAATAATGCTGCTATGAACATCGCTGAACAGATGTCCCTGTTGTATGAATGTGCTTCTTTTGGGTATATGCCTAAGAGTGGAATTGCTGGATCTTGTGGTAGACTGATTGCCATTTTCTTGAGGAGACGCCATACTCATTTCCAAAGTGGCTGTATAAGTTGGCACTCCCACCAGCAGTGGAGGAATGTTCTCCTTTCTCCATATCCTCTCCAGCATAAACTGTCATTGGTGTTTTTGATTTTGGCAATTCTGACAGGAGTAAGATGGTATCTCAAAGTAGTTTTGATTTGCATTTCCCTGATGGCTAAGGATGTTGAACACTTTCTGACGTGTCTTTCAGCCACTTTAGATTCCTCTTTTGGGAATTGTCTATTTAGTTCTGTACCCCACTTTTCAATTGGATTTTTTGGTGTTTTGGAGACTAACTTCTTGAGTTCTTTGTATATTTTGGAGATCAGCCCTCTGTCAGATGTGGGGTTGGTGAATATCTTTTCCCAGTCATAGGAAGTGGCACTATTAGAGGTATGGCTTAGTTGGAGTAGGTGTGGCCTTATTGAAAAAAGTGTGTCACTGTGAGATGGGCTTGGAGGTCTCCTTTGATCAAGCTACACTCAATGTGACCTTAAGTTCACTTCCTGTTGCCTGAGGATCAAGACATAGGACTCTCAGCTTCTCCTCCAGCACCATGTCTGCCTGCATGCTGCCATGTCCTGCCATGATGATAATGGACTTAACCTGTGAGCTATAAGCCACCCCAATTAAATGTTTTCCATTACAAGAGTTGCTGTGGTCATGGTGTCTCTTCACAGCAATAGAAACCCTAAATGCACCATAGAATTCTTTCACTAGATTAAAAAAATGAAGGCCAGACCTGGTATGGTGGTGCACCACCTTAATCCTGGTACTTCTGAGGCAGGAAGATCCCCCAGTTTGAGGCCAACCTGGTCTATAGAACAAGTTATAGGACAGTCAGGGATACACAGAGAAACACTGTTTTGAAAAGAAAAAAAAATGGAGGTCATACCCAGAAATCAAGCAGCTTTGGCAGACTGACAGATCTTGCCTGCTCATCAGGTCTACCACCATGTGACCTTATCACAATACTCTTTCAGAATATTTATCTGTAAAGTGGTAAGAGCAACTATCCTTTCGGATGTTTTGTGCAAACTAAAAAATTATCTAGTACAGTGATTCTTACTCTAGTCATGGTTTGAACTATATCTCAAATGCTTTCTCTAGAATTTTCTTTATATATAAAACTTCTCCCAGTAGGTGTGTTTTATACCTATACAAAGCTTCCAATTAAGCTTAAGTCAGCTCAAATTTTAAAAATTCTTTCCCTTTAAAAATGTCATCCTTTCCATTGGCTGGTAAGGTGGTTAAGAGCATTTACTACTCATGTAGAGGACCTGGACTCAGTCCAAAGCTCTCACAAAGTGGCTCACCATACCGTATGTAATCACAGTCCCAGGGGATCAGACACATCTTCTGACCTCTCAGCCATTTCCTATGATGTGTACTTTCTTACACACCTACACTTGTAAAAGAATGTTAGCTTTCTATAGTTTTCCTCCCAAATTCCTGAACAACTGAGCAAACTCAGGAAATAAACTCAAAGTTGGCTATGCTTTCAATGTGTCCCTCAAAATTCATTTTAGAAATGTAATTCCAGCCAGGCCTGGTCTTGCATGCCTTTAATCCCAGCACTGGGGAGTCAAAGACAGTCAGATCTCTGTCAGGCCAGCATGGTTTCTACAGAGGGAATTCCAGGACAGCCAGGACTACACAGAGAAAACCTGTCTCGAAAAACCAAAAAAATAACCCCTGAATTCTATATTGAGGTAGAAGATGTCAACAGATGTTATACTACAGTACAGTAAGAAGATCTACATCAGGTACTGATACCAGATGTTGGTACCAACCCCACATTTCCCCTCTTCAGAACTGTAAGCCAAATAAACTTTTAAAAAAATCACCTTTATTTATTTGTGATAAGGAAGCATGCATGCAGGCGATCAGAGGACAGGATTTGGGGGTTGATTCTCTTGTTCCACCATGTGGGTCCTAGGAATCAAACTCAGATCAGCATTTGGAAGCAAGCATTTTTACTTGCTATCTCAGCAGCCCAACTTCTAGTCTTTTAAAAGTTTTCTCACCTTTATTAAGTTTATGGATATTTTGCATACATGCATGCCTGTGTCTCACATGCTTGCCATGCCTGCAGAAACCAAATGAATGTACCAGATCCCCTGGTACTGGAGTTATAGAAGCTGCTATGTGGGTGCTGGGAATTAAATTTGCATCCTCTGGAAGAATAGCCAGTGTTAAACTACTGAGTTCTCTCTCCAACCCCAATTTCTATTTTTTATAATAAAAATTAATAAGCCTCCGATGCTTAAGTCATAGCAACTTGACTTTGCTAAATTAAAACATTCTTACACAGGTGTAAACCAGACTGGTTTCAAGGCTCCTAGTGTTAAGAGTCACAACTCTGATCTTTTCCAGCCTTAGCAGTAAGAACCTGTCTCTCTCTCATAGTTCCTTCACTAAAAGAAACTCAACATTAAATTGCTTAGGCTCCTCAAGAGAATAGTGCCTTAATGCCTTAGAGGCCATCCTTTTTGATATCATTAAGGCTGAATGTCATAAAGGTTCTCTGTTTTCACAATTAAAAGAGAAAGAGAGGGAGGGATATGGATACTAAAACAAATGAAAGAGGAGCCATGCTAGAAACAAACACTGTACCCAGATTACTGAATGACATCTACACCATAATTTTAAGAATTCTGTATGTTGATGAACAGTGCTGGAACAGCAATGTGGAAACTACAGCTAATGTGTTTGAGTAGCAGGATGTTAAATGGATCATTGTTATTTTTCATTACAAATATCACAACAAGAAATAACAAAAATCTGTGCTCTCTTGTTCTTTTTAGACAGTACAGCAACCACACTTGAGCTTTCTTCCTAATCTCTACTCCATTCAAAAAGTTCAGTTCTCAGAGTAATAAAGATAGGGCAGAGTCATTTGCTCCCAAATGTTTTTTCAAACAAATGATTTCACAGCCAATTGAAACCATTGTAACAATGATTTATGGTTATTCTTAAAATTCTTGCAAGCCAATGCCCCTATTATATACCATAGAATAATAAAAATCCAGTGCCATGAATGGGTCATCTCTTTTGGAGTTGTTGGCCAGTGAGGTCCTATAAACCCTCAAATATTATATACAGGCTATTGTTAATGCTCTTGATTACCCTTCAGAACTCAACAGTGAAACACTGCTTGAGTTATTAAATGGAGAGAAATCACGCTGGTACTTACCTGAAAGCCTCATTCCCTTATACTGGCTAGCTTAGTGCTAGAAGGTGCTATGTATGTTATCAGAGTTAAAAAGCAATCACCATTCTTACCCAGCTGTGAATCATGTGAGGTACAAGATATACATGCTAGTGCAACAGTATCACAAATGTCATGGAAGTAACCAATCACTTTCTGAATGAATGGAAGTCCCACTCCACAAGTTGAAGCTCATATCTAACACCATATATTTTTATATAATAATCATAGAACCTGTGATTATACAGGTGATAGACCATAAGGGAGAAAACTACTACACTCATTCGGCTAAATGGATATAGTATTAAACTCTAATGACTTGTTATTATACCCATAAATTATTGCATCTCTCAACCTTCAGTCAAAAAGTTTACTTGTGCAGTATATGGTGATTAATATAGATACCTTCAATTGATCAATGTATAGAGAAAAAAAACTGAAGAATGTTCTACCCTTAACAAGACATCTACATCACACCCCTTCCTCCCAAGGCTCAAGGATCCTTGTGGAAGAGGAATGGGGAGATTTTTAGAGCCAGAGGTAGTAGATAACAGTAACTGTTTTCTGGACACAGCAGGGCAATTGGCTCTAAGAATTCACAGCAGTTCAGATAGCATGAACAAGACCTTCCCAGACTCAGTCCAGACCAAATTCCATCACGGACAGGTGACCTGGACATGAAGTCCCAGCTCTAGTAGAGGAGCTTTTGGCAATTGATAGCTGCCTAGGAGATGGTGATTTAGTTTTCTTTAAGGGTAAAGCCCCTAGTAGGGCAAACTCCCTCCAGCAAAGACCACACATACAAGAGCATATGGGTAGTATAAATAGAACTTGACAGCTTTAAAAGTGGGCAATTGGGTGGGTTGGAGGAGATTGGATCTGGGAGAAGTCAAGGGGTGACCAAAATATACTGCACAAAAATTCTCAAAGAACTAACAAAAATTATTTTTTAAAATATAAGCTAATAGAGCTATATTTCTAAAAACTTCTTTGGTTTAACTGTGCCAACCAAGCCTGGACTGGGGCTCACAAAGATCCTCCCAATTTAGTTCAACTTCTGGGGTTACAGATGTACGTCACAAGGATGGACCAAATATTTGCATTTATAAATAACTCTGAGGCGATATTAGTGCTTCTGCTAACCACGATTTGAGTAGTGAAGGTTTATATACTAATTCCACTCTAAACTTGATTTGCAGGGCATGTAAGATGTCTCAGAGGGATAAATTAAATTTTCTCCCTCCTCAGTAACTCATCCTATCTTTACTTTAGTACTTCTTGCCCATGGTAGCCAAGTTCCTAAACAATACTCTTAATGGTTCTCTGTCATCAACATCAATCTTCAGGCTCTGATTGTGTTTTAACCTTATCTCACACTGTTCACCAAATGTAAAAGCTTGATGTGAGTTAATTGGAACTCCCTAGAATTTCATACTCTAGAGATGACTTTATTGCTAATCTGAGTGCCAAACAGGTAGAAGAGTTGTTCAAAAGACAGACAATACATGATAGCTAGAATAGTCAAAGTACTGCCTTGAACATTAAGCTATACACTGATCTTTGTCATTAGGGATCAGGTATAACAAGCATATTAAGCTTCTTTTGCATTTCCCATTATAAAAATATGATCACTGGATTACTTTAATCAACTGCTTTTAATAATCTTCGAAAAATTCTGTAAATTATTTCAAACCAGTTTCTATTAAGAGTCCTTAAAATAAACATTAGTATGTTCAGATTTTACATTTTTATCCCATTTTAGTAAAGCCTGAAGAAAAGTGAACTAAATATTATGTTGTCTAGGGTAAAATATACATGTGTTCACTCCACAGCACATGAATGGAATTATGAGGACAACTTCAAGTGTTGGCTCTCACCTTCTACTTCGTTTGAGAAGGTTTTTCTTGCCCACTGATACATATGCCAGGCAAGCTGACCTGTATATTCTGCCGATTCAAGCATCTTTGCCTCCCATCTCCCAGTAGAGAATACTAAGAATGGTTTTTATGTTGGTTCTCTGGATTTGAATGAACTGAGATTGTCAGACTTGCACAGCAAGCATTTCACCAAACAATCTCTCCAGCCTATGGTCTTTTCATTCTTGATCCACAATTCACCACCCTGTGCCCTGATGTCAATAAATTCTACCTTCCTGATGATATGAGCCAAACATTTCTGTAGTTGCCACTTACCCAAACAGCCATTATATTGATCCCTAAAACTCAATTCCATTATGTCAGGGGTCATCCTTCAAGTCATAATTCATGTAGATGCCCTTATAAAATTTTAGACACACTTATAAAACCTAGGGTCAAAGTCTGGTTCACACTTCCTTTTGTAAATCTTCCTTATTAAAAGACTTGTATAAACAGAGGGCTATATTTATTGTGGGTATTCTCTCCACAATGCCTCCAAGTTTGACATGAAGAAACACTTTGGAGTTCCTAACTAGCTCATTATCATTGCCCTTCTTGTGGGTGGTAAGTTCAAAGACCTTTGTGGTTTTTATCTCAAAGTGGTTTTCTTTGCCTATTCTAATCTTCTAACAGAGAAAACCATCTTGTCTCTCCACAATTTTCAATCCTTCACACCTCAGGAATCTTAGAGGGTATGTCACATATTCTGTGGACACCCCATCTGATGATCCATGACCTTTTCATGTCCCACCTCTGAGCTCAAGGTACCAGCAGGGTTTCACTAGTCATTAAACATTCACCTGAGGGCTGGAGAGATGGCTCAAAGGTTAAGAGCACCCACTGCTCTTCCAGAGGTCCTGAGTTCAATTCCCAGCAACCACATGGTGGCTCACAACCATCTGTTATGAGATCTGGTGCCCTCTTCTGGTGTGCAGATATACATGGAAACAGAATGTTGTATACATAATAAATAAAATCTTTTAAAAAAAAGTTCACCTGAACCATGTTTAGTTTAAAAATCTCTATACCAACATAGCCTTGGGACTGGTTGTGGTTGCAAAGGAAGGAGGGAGCTGCCAATAAGTGCAAAATCAATCTGCTGCTGTAGAGGATAGATACATCAGCAGCAGCAGTGTTTTAGTGCCATGCAAGAACTTTGAAAGCTATATGGCTGCCAGGCACTAAGATAATGTATATAGGAAAATCACTGAGGAGAGGTTTTCTATTCATACTTCAGGGTATGAAGTGAATCTGAAGTTGATATTATTTGAGATATCATTCTCTGGAGCATCTAAGGTCTAGCTAAAGAATTAAAAAAAAAACTGCCTAGGTAGAACACCCAAGGTTTATATAAAAGAAAGCACACTTTTCTTTTGCTTCTTGTAGTTGACACCCTAGCCTTTAGGGGTACAGTGGATACTGTTGACAATCTGATATAGACTACATGGATAGTACATCTGAGGACTGCCTAAAGCAGAATATTGAGTGGGCAGAATGTAATGTTATTTTTAGTCCATTGCTGTTTTAGGACATGGACTTTAAACCAGTAGATCCTGAGTTTATGAAGCATTTACATCAAACAGTATCACTTCATTTATGCTTACACAGCAGGAACATAAACCACTTAAAATTAGATAATGAAATAAATTCAGGAACATAAAGTTAAAATACTTTCAGAGCAAGTTCATGGAGTGCTGCTGCCAATTGCTAGATTATTTGATGGTATGCCTGGAGTGGAGCCTGATCAAGCGGGACCCCAGAGATGAGGTAGAGCCGAGGATGAAATTGCAACATGTCCTTATGATTACAATTGTCATATACGTTGCTAGCAAAACACATGGAATCTTGCAGATTGAGGAAACTGGGCTATGTCAAAGAAGAAGATGAATGTATAATCTGGTTTTTGTCTTTTTCCAAAAATTTTCTATATGAAAATAGTTACTTTGGATTCACAGTTCCAGACAATTTAAAAACCTAGAACTAAAGTTGGAAAAGACAGTGATTGTTATAGTTAAACAATGAGAGACTGTATATTCCTTCAGTGCCTGTTGAAGTTCCTCTGAATCACAAATGGTCTGCATGTGACCTTCTTCTTGCCCTTCATGACTCTGTCATTAAGGAGACAAAGAAAAAGCATTCTGGTTCTCAATTCATTGAAAGTGACAGTGATCTGTTTATCAATCTGGCTGCTAAAGTCAATCAAGATAACAGCCAAACAAGTTCAATATCTTACCTGAAATCCTTGCAGAAGAGAATGATAATAAAAGATACTAGTCCTATAGAGCTAAGAATATTCATATAACCAAATATTTTATGCTGAGGTAATTTGGGATGTGATAGAGTACACATTGGAATAACTTAGTAATAGTTGGCAAGAAGAAAAGGAAAAAGCAAAAGATGATGCTGAAAAGAACAACAACAAAAAAAGGCTACCAGTGGTACATTCACAACAGTCTGGTGGGAGTTATTTGTCTGGTTAGATGTTGACAGTTTATGACACAGAAGGGTTCCGAGTAGAAGCCCACACAAATGAAAAGCAAATAAAGATGAGAGTGATGGAGAAAGACATTATAGTCATAAAAGAAAGTAAAAAATATAAACAGAATATTTGTGAATGCATTGATTATGCTCATAGCATAATCAATATGCTAATCTTTAATTATAATCTTTACATAAGATTATGTATGCTGGGCGTTGGTGGCGCATGCCTTTAATCTCAGCACTCGGGGGACAGAGGCAGGCGGATCTCTGGGAGTTCGAGGCCAGCCTGGTCTCCAGAGCGAGTGCCAGGATAGGCTCCAAAGCTATACAGAGAAACCCTGTCTCGAAAAGAAAAATTATGTATTATGATCATGTAATGCTCATATTTTAATAAATATGCTTCAAAAGTTTTTCTCTAGTAAAATACGAAAGTTGTAAGTAATTCTGGAACCTATGATGATATGTTAAAAGATAACCAGACTCTTTGGCTCTTACAGTAGTGAGTAGCAATCCTGTCACTGAGGTTAATAGTAAAAGGATCCCAGGAAGACAGTAACCCTGAGTGTCACTGCAGCTGAAAATATCGAACACTGATTTTACCATAACAATATATTGATAAGAAGACACACAGACAGAATAATGTCATAAATGATATGCACTATGAAAATGATGAAAGTGGAAAATCTGCAGTTGTGACTTATTTTGCAGTTAATAACAAGAAAAGATCACTTACTAAGGGCACTTTGGCACAAATGGAAAGAGAGCATGTAGTTAAGATGAAGATAAATGGGTGTTTTATTAGACAAAGAGCAAAGCTGAAAGATTTTGAAGCTGAGCTCCAACAGTGCAATGATCAAATGAAAACTAATTTCAAAGCGCAGCAAAAAGAAATTAGATGAAAAATGAATGTCAGTGTCAGGAAGAGAAAGTAACCCTGAGGCCTGACAACATATTTAGAACAAAAAAAGAACAAGAATGCCTTTTAAAGTCTATGAGCTGGTGCGATGTTAGTTGCCAATATCAATCTTGGGCATCAGGGTTTGTTGACTCTGACCAATTGGTACTGTCTTTATTCTTATCAATGAATTGAAAAGCATGACAAAATCATTTTGTTGTTGTTCATGATGGCAATTAAAGTGCTTGGAAATACTTAGAGTGTTGTGTACTTAGAAAGTTAACAGTTCTAAGTAAGTATCTTTCTACATTCTCTTGCTTGGTTTTTTTAATTAAACAAAATGTCTTCAGTTTAATTCAAGAGAACATTTTACTGTTGTATAAACATGTTCTGGTGGTTTGGTTGTTTACAGGATATTCTAAAATAAAAGAACTCTGGAATGCTTTCATTTAGGATAATTTCCATAATATGAAACAAACCATACTTCTCTCTGATTGTAATATAAAAGTTCCTTCAATGCAGCATAAAAAATAATGTAATTTACTCTACAAAACATCTTGTTTCTTAACTTTTCCATTGTTTAAAAATATAAATGGAAACTAGAAGAAACCATCCTGAGTGAGGTAACCCAGTCACAAAAAGACAAACATGGTATGTACTCACTCATATATGGATATTAGATATAGAGCAAAGGATTACCAGCCTACAATCCACACCTCCAGAGAAGCTAGGAAACAAGGACCCTAAGAGAGATATACATGGTCCCCCGGCGAAGGGGAAAGGGACAACATCTCCTGAGCAAATTGGGAGCAAGGGGAAGGAGAGAGGGAGTTAGGAGATAGAGAAGAAAAGAGGAGGGGGGAGGAGGACATGAGGGAGCAGTAAGATTGAGTCCAAGGAAGAATAGAGGAGAGCAAGAAAAAGAGATACCTTAATAGAGGGAGCCATTATAGATTTAAAGAGAAATCTGGCACTAGGGAAATGTCCAGAGATCTACAAGGATGACCCCAACTAAGAATCTAAGCAATAGTGGAGAGGCTACCTTAAATGCCCTTCCCCTATAATGAGATTGATGACTACCTTATATGCCATCCTAGAGCCTTCATCCAGCAGCTGATGGAAGTAGAAGCAGACACCCACAGCTAAACACTGAGTCGGACTCCTGGAATCCAGTTGCAGAGAGGAAGGAGTGGTGAGCAATGGGTTGAGTCAAGACCTGGCTGAGGAACCCACAGAAACAGCTGACCTGAACAAAGGGGAGCTCATGAACCCCAGACTAACAGCTGGGAAACCAGCATAGGACCAAACCAGGCCCCCTGATTGTGGGTGTCAGGGGGCCTCTGGTAGTGGAACAGAATGTATCCCTAGTATACGAATGGACTTTGGGAGCCTATTCCCCAAAGACAGATACTCTCTCAGCCTAGACACACAGGGGAGGGCCTAGGCCCTGCCCCAAATGATGTGACAGACTTTGATGATCCCCCATGGAAGGCCTCACCCTCCCTAGGGAGCAGCAGGGGGATGGGATGGGAGGTTGGTGGGAGGCATGAGAGGATGGAAGGGAAAGGGAACTGGGATTGATAGGTAAAATAAGATTGTTTATAATTTAAATTAAACATTAAAAATTAAAAATACATAAATGGAAAGAAAGCCCAAGTTTATATGGTATCTAGAACTTTTCTTTTGCTTGTTTTAGATCCTTTATATATTATTCTCCTTTATTTCCATCTTTAACCAGAATCCCATAATTGATTCACATTTATATCAACTTTCACTTAGATATTTTCCATATATTGACCCTAGTAAAATATAGATCTAAAAAAGAAAACTCTTCAACTCCTCCTTCTTACACACTGGTTAGTAGTAGGGGAAAATGCATTAATAGATTATTATGTTTTTTAGGAAAAAACTGGTATGTCAACAGCTATTCTTGCTTTTACTTATGTTATTTTACTTAAAATGAGAATTGTAAACTCCTAAAGAGGAAAAAATTCTATATTTTGCAGTACTCAAATTTATTGTGGTATATATTTTTCTTGTTTGTAACCTAAGAAAAATCATATAATAAACTATGTTTATGGGCTGGAGAGATGGCTCAGAGGTTAAGAGCACTGACTGCTCTTCCAGAGGTCCTGAGTTCAATTCCCAGCAGCCACATGGTGGCTCACAACCATCCGTTGTAAGATCTGGTGCCCTCTTCTGGTGTGCAGATATATATAGAAGCAGAATGTTTTATACATAATAAATAAAGTCTTTAAAAAAAAACAATGTTTATATACCACCATCACATACTGGAAGATTCTATATTGTCAAAAGGTTATTTTCCACCAAATTTGTAATCAGTATAGTCGCAAATGCCTGCTTGCCTGCCTGTAAGCAACTCAATGACAAAAGACTTTTTACAAATGAGAGTAGAAAAATGGGAAAATGAATTTAGATGTCCTGCTCCATACTACCTACAAAAATTAATGTGGTCTCACAGAATGCAATGAACATTTGAGACATTTTAGTGAACTATATGTTATCAAATTTTAACAGTTCTGATCAAGACACTACAAGAAAATAAACAGGCAAGCCATGAAATGTAAAAAAGTATTTACAACTTTACCTAACAAATAGCTAATTCTATGGAGTATAGAAGGAATCTCAGAGGTAAAAATTTCCTCATCTTTAAAAAGGCACCAGATCCTCAAAGCTTTCCCACCACCGTTAGCAATCAAAGAAACTCAAGTTACACAATGGAGCATAAGGACACACCTACCAACCACACTGTTCAGATGAAAACAGCAGTTTGCCAGCATTTGTTATTACCTACCAGAATTCTATTTTGGAAACAACCGCTTTGGAAAAAGGTTGCAACTTCTTATAAGATTAAACACACACTACCCAGAAATTATACTCTTAAGAAATTCAACTAAGAGAAATAAAAAGTATGTATTTCTTTAACTTTACAGAATGGTAACAGCTTTATTTATAACTGCCCAAACTTGGGAATAGTCGAAGTGAAGATAAAACAAAATATAGTATTTTAATATAGTGCAATATTATTTACTAGTAAAGGTATACAAATGCTGGCATATCAAAAATATATATAAATCTGTAAGTGCTGAACAGTTAATGGTGCATACTGAATATTAAAGGGTGAGATATATCTATAGCTTACTTTGGACTGGATTATAAAAGTAAGACATACTCTTAAACAGCTAGAGGAGTAAACAGCTCTGTGATAATGAGACTATGATAAAATGCTCATCAAACCTTCATGGAGGATATTACAGGTACCCACTCATTCTCTAATTCTTTCAACTTTCTTTCTGTGACTGAAATATTTAGAATAAAATATTGAGAAACTAAAGGCTGAACTAATTGGCTTAACAGTAAGAACTGACTTTATTAAATATGGTTTAATGTAGATGTTTCTATAGAATGCATTAAAATCTATAGGCCACATGATTTGATAAAATCCTACTTAATCTTAGTGAAAAAAACATTTTAACCAAATGTTTTTTAATTATTAATAATGGCTAAAGTATATTTTCAAAAGACAGTATTTTAATTTCCCCCAACTCTTTAGATGTATCTAGTAAAACATGGTATTTCTAAATGAAAAGATAAACAGTCATCTGAAATTTCAAAACCACATTTCTGCATACTTTCAAGAAAATCAGTTAACATCAGAAGACGGAAAGATCTCCTATGTTCATGGATCAGTAGGATTAATATCATGAAAAATGGCCATCCTACCAATAGCAAGCCACAGATTGAACCCAATCCCTGTACAATTCTTTTCCGAACTTGAAAGGATGATGATGTGTAACCGTTTCCTCCAACACTAAAACACTACATTCAGTAGGGAATCTCCTTGAATAGGAGGTAAACAATTCAAAATAGGCCTCGGGAAATCATTGAAACTGGCCAGATTCACTAGGTCCTTCCCTGCCAGAGTAAGCAATACAAACTGAGTCCCTCTCAGAAGAGCAGAACCAAGATGCAAACATGACTCAGAATCTGACGAAAAAAAAGTGGAGAACAGGCTTGAACTCATCAGCAAGAGAAAGGACTTTCTCAACAGGATACCAATAGCACAGACACTAAGACCAACAATTAATAAATGGGACCTCATGAAAAGTTTCTGTACAGCAAAGGACATCATCATTTGAAAAAAGTGACAGGCTACATAATGAGCAAAGATCTTTACCAAGAGATATTTTTGTAGATATAAAAACAAGAAAAAAATCCACCAAGCAGTGGTGGCATATGCCTTTGGTCCCAGAGGCAGGTGGATCTCTGAGTTTGAGGTCAGCCTGGTCTACAGAGTGAGTTCCAGGACAGCCGGTGCTACAGAGAAACCCTGTCTTAAAAAAAAAAATTCCCCCCAAAACAAACCAAAACAAAAACCCAATTAAAAAATTGGATACAGAATTTATCAGAATTCTCAAAAGATGAAACACTAATGGCTGAGGAACACTTATATATTCAACATTCTTGTCATCAGGGAAATGCAAATTAAAAATATTGATATTTTATCTTATACCAGTCAGAATGGCCAAGATCAATAAAACAAATGACAGGTCATGCTGGCAAGGATGTGGGAAAGGCGAACACATTTATTGTGATGGGAATTTGAACTTGTACAGCCACCATGGAAATTGGTGTGACAATTCCTCGGGAAACTGGGAATAGATATACTCTCAAGATGCAGCTGTACTACATTCTTGGGTGTATTCCCAAAAGACTCTATACCCTATTCCACAGATACTCAGCCATGTTCAGTGCTGCTCTATGATATCTAGGAAATGCAAATAACCTACTGTTTTATGACAATGAATGGATAATGAAAATGCTGTGTATACACACCATGAAATACTATTCAGCAGTTCGAGGATCACCCCCCTTTGGTCTGAGCTGAGGTAGAGGAAAAGCTAGTGGCGGGCTGCTTTGCTTTTCTGATCTTCAGCTTGAACCCCAATATCTGTCTCTGGGTCATTTATTTTTCGTGTTACATTACACCTCCAACTATTTTTTAAATAGACAGGTTTCCGATCTATTATCTCAAATCTAATGAATGATTTTTTTCACCTAGTTAAACATACAAGGTTTATTCTGTATTAGAAATTTTCACTGTGGTAAAATACACCCAATATAAAATGTTAACCATTTTAAGTATATAATTTATCTTTTTAGTAACTACTATCCACTTGCAGAACTTGGTTCTTCCAAGTAAAACTTTGTACCATTTAATAATTTAGTACCAACCTCTCCCAGGCTTTTGATAGCTGCTATTTTACTCATTCTATAAGCTATCCCTTGAATCTGAGTTATTTTTCTTAGCATAATGTTTTCAAGTTTAATTCATGTTGTAGCATGTATCAAAACCATTCTCTTTGTTAAAGCTGATAATATTCACTGTGTGCTATACTTTCTTTTGTTATTCATTTGTCTTCCACTGGTTTTCTGGTCTACACTTTGGCCATTATGAATAGTGTTATGAACATTTATGTACAAATATGTGTTCGAGTTCCTACTTTCAAATATTTAGGGCAGTGGTTCTCAAACTTCCTAATGCTGCAACCCTTTAATTCCTCATGTTGTTTAATCCCCTCAACCATAAAATTATTTTTGTTGCTATGTCATAACTAATTTTACTACTGTTAGAATCATAATGTACAGATCTGATATGCAATCCCTGTGAAAGGGTTATTCAACCCCCTAGAGGGGTCATAACTCACAGACTGAGAAACGCTGATTTAGGGGCATTTTCCTAGATGTAGAATTGCTGAACCACATGATAATTCTGTATCTAGCTCTTATGGAGCATTATACATTCTCTACAGTAGTCGTACAATATTACATTTTCCACCAGCAATGCACAAGTCTTCCAATTTCTCTACTTCATCATCAATAATTTATATTTTGGGATTTGCTATTACTTATAGTGTTTAACCTAATGGGTATAAATTGCTAACTAATTGTTAAGTACATTACGGGGGGGGGGTGTTGAAAAAAGTACTTAACAATTTCTCTGTAGGTCAAGCTAGCCTCAAACTCTCAGAGATCCACCTACCTGGGCCTCACAAGTTCTGAGATTAAAGGCATGCACCACCACTGCCTGGCTGTGAAGTACAAGTCTGAGTTAAGTTCCACATAAATATTTGAAGACAGATATTATGTAGTTTATGAATCTCTAAGATCATGCCTTTAGAAAATCTCCCATATGCTTGGTTATTTGTTGAACTATTTTTCTTTTTACACCATTCAACTGATCTAAAAGGCAAATCGCATCTTCTTGTAGGATTCTACCTCACTAGACATACTTATAGTCTATAAATGGGTATAGGGCTGGAGAGATGGCTCAGCCGTTAAAGGCTAGGCTCACAACCAAAAATATAAATGGGTATACTAGTCCATTTGTTACTGTAATTGAATGTCTCATATGGTTCTGGAGGTTCAAGGACATGGCATTAGCCTAACTCTGTCGAGACCTTACTGTAGACAGTGTCATGGTCAAAGAGATCACCTGATGAAAGAAAGAGAAAAATAAGGGAGGGCTCACAACAATCTTCTCAGAAAACTAATTCATATTCCTACCATTTCAGTCCTTTATAGAAACAATGCCCTCTATCATCTAATGACTTCTCCCTAAGTTCTACCTGTTCAAGAATGTGCCATGCCTAACAATGCAGTACACAGGAGGTGGCAGCAAGAATACTAGCTCAAAGTCTCCTCAGAGACAGATTTAGATCAAAGTCATCCTAGTCTATGTGAGACCCTTAAACCAGGCAGTGGTGGCACATGCCTTAAAAAAAATCCCAGGATTCAGGAGGCAGAGGCAGGTGGATTATTTGTGAGTTTGAGGCCAGCCTGGTCTATAGAGCATGTTTCAGGACAGCCATGACTATGCAGTGAAACCATTTATTGAAAGAAACAAAACAGTAACAACAAAATACCAACCCCTTTAAAAAGATACCCTACCAGCTAGTTTTATTATCCCTACTCTGAGGACCAAGTTGCTAATACATGAGCCTTTGGGAAACACATTCAAACCATATCCAAGCCATGGTAACACTATTATTCCCCTGACTACAGAAACCAGGCCCGTTATGAACATGACTCAGGTAAAACTAAGACCACACACACACACACACACACACACACACACACACACACAGTCATTTCCCGACTGTTCGTGATGCCTGATGATATGCATATAACCCAAATCTGTAAAGGTAGAAAATTAAACTCACTGTGGTGGTTTGAATGAAAATGCCCCCTTTCCAATAGACTTATAGGAAGTGGCATTATTTGAAAGAATTAGGACATATGACTTAGAGTAAGTGTGGGCTTGTGGGAGAAAGTGTGTCACTAGGGGTTGGGCTTTAAGTTTTCAGAAGCTCAAGCCAAGCCCAGTGTCATGCTCTCTTCCTGCTGCCTGTGGATCCAAGATGAAGAACTCTGTTACATCTGCAACACCACGTCTTTCTGAGTGCCACTGTTTCCAGGCATGACAATAATGAACTACACCTCTAAACTGTAAGTCAGCTCTAATTAAATGTTTTCCTTTATAAAAGTTCCATGATCATAGTACCTCTTCACAGCAACAAAACCCTAACTAAGATACTCACCTTGGGGAAGAAGCAGTTAAGACAATGGAGTCTTATATTCCACATCTCTGCTTTTCAACATTCCTTTGCATTTTATAAACTATATATTAAGAACCTTCCAACATAAACTATTTTTCTAAAGTTAGTTCTCATTAATTTAGTCATTCTTCAAGTAAGAGTCCTCTGTGTAATTCAGGCTCTTTCATAAGAACTGATCAACTAAGCAAATTGCACACACAGAGCAAAAATCTCAGGGAAGAAAAGCCTTAAAGTTCTAGTACCAGGCAGCAAAGCCACAAAGAAAAGTAGTATAAGAACTGAAAAATTTTCTGGAGAAAAGCTCTCTGGAGAACAAACAAGGCCCAGAGTAAGCAGAAATGACAGTACTACTAAAGGTAGCATTAGAATACAAATCTAGACCTGTTGGCACCAATAAATCCAATGACCAACACATACTCATATTTCCTATTCTGTGATACTAAGGTTCAGGGTCATTCTAATATATCCTCCTCAGATCTATTTTCTTAGGACATTATCAACAGTTTGTTCTCTTCTTCACTCAGGTCCTCCTGAAGCTTTTCATTAAATCCATCCTGTCTTACCAAGAATTCAATTTTAAGATTTATTGATTTTATGTGTGTGAATGTTTGGCCTGCATGTATAAAGTGCAACATGTACATGTAATGCCCACAGAGGCCAGGGGACGATGTCAGATGCCATAGAATTGGAGTTGCAGATGTTTGTGAGCTACAATGTGGGTGCTAGGAACTAAATTTAGGTTCTCTGAAACAGCACTAAATATTTTTTTTTGCAGATTTTTTTTAATTTGAATTAGAAACAAGATTGTTTTACACGACAACCCCAGTTCCCTTCTCCCTCCTGGCCTCCCCTACCACCACCACCCCCAACTAAAACCCTACCTATCACATATATCCTTTCTGCTCCCCCTGGATGGTGAGGCCTTCCATAGGGTGTCATCAGTGTCTATTGTATCCTTTGGGATAGGGCCTAGGCCCAACCCTGTGTGTCTTGGCTCAGGGAGTATTCTTCTATGTGGAATGGGCTCCCAAAGTCCACACCTATGCTACAGGAGGTCCCGTAGATTTCTGAGGTTTCCTCACTGAAATCTATGTTCCTGGGGTCTGGATCAGTCCCATGCTGGTATCCCAGCTATCAGTCTGGGGAGCAAGAGTTCCCCAATGTTCAGGTCAGCTGTTTCTGTGGGTTTCACCAGCCTGGTCTGGACCCCTTTGCTCTTCACTCATCCTTCTCTGCATCTGGGTTCCAGTTCAGTTCAGTGATTAGTTGTGGGTGTCTGCTTCTACTTCCACCAGCTGCTGGATGAGGGCTATCGGGTGGCATATATCATCAATCTCATTTATCAGGGGAGAACATTTAAGGTAGCCTCTCCTCTGTGGCTTAGATTGTTACCTGGTGTCATCTTTGTAGATCTCCAGACATTTCTCTAGTGCCTGATTTCTTTGTAAACCTAAAATGTCTCCCTCTGTTATAGTATCTCCATTCTTGTTATCTTCTATTCTTACCCTGACTCAACCTTTCTGCTTCATGTCCTCCGCAATCCTCCTCTTGCACTAAATATTCTTAACCACTAGACAATCTTTTACTTCCAAAATCTTTTCAAGGCAGGTTTCTTTGTGTAGACCTGTCTGGCCTCAAGCTCACAGAGATTCACCTGCCTCTGCCTCTGCCGTGCTGAGATTAAAGGCAAGTGCAGCAACCACAGGCCAAGAATTTAATTCATAACTCTAACTCCTTTCCTCCCTTTTCCTATAATTTTCTACTTACTCTGCAAAAAGTAAACTTGATTATTCTGATGCTTCCAAGTCTCACTGCTACATGCATGTATTATACTTGAAGATGGTAATTTTACATCCTTAAGGAAAGCAAAAATGAAACCTGTTGATTCAAGACTAGCTTAATATAATCTACAAACTTTGGAAGGGGAGTTAAATCTGACTATCTTTACATTTCCAATTTATAGTTCTAGAGTCCAATATCCTGTTTAGTGTTGTCTCCAAGTAGTACATCAAATCAGTATAGCTGAGGCAGTAATAGCCTTGCATTCATGAAGCCCAAGTTCAATCTCTAGTACTGTCCCTAAATAAACAAAAATCACTAGAGGGCTAGAGCAAGTAACTTGGTGGTAGAATACTTACACAAGGATCTGGGTTTAATCCCCAACACTCAGTGGCAGAATAAGCTGTTCAATTTCTAGAGGATTATCAAAGATGTGTGTTGAAAGCTCAAAAGGATATTTATTCCTAAATGGTCGTCTTTCAGGGATAACCTCAGATACAGCAAAAGTTTTAACTTCAGGTATTTCTTACTAGTATATAAAACAGATACTTGTTTTTAATCTATATAAATAACGGGAGCTTAGAATTCTTTTCATGCATCTAATGCTCCTATAGTGCATCTATTTACATAGCTGAATGTCATACAAACCTTAAAAATTAATGACAGAAAAAGGAAGAGAAATAGAGAATTTAATACATAGTACAATCTCAAAGATTTCACATAGATGAAATCTGTCTGCTAGAGAAATACTGGGAAATAGATCAAAATGTCACTAGCAGTTATGTCTCTTGATGTTTTGTCTTTTCTACAAAAACTTTTACAACCAACATTACTAGGAAAAAATACTTCTTACTAAGTAGGGTAAGGGTTCTCAGATATAACATCCTCTAAGTAAAACTGAATTTTTATTTTAGTATTTGCAAAAAAGCCCATATTAAAATGAGATTTTAAATTTTACATGAGGTCAATGACAAAATGAAATTAAGATCACAATACAATTTAAACACAGCAAGTTTCAAATAAAAAAAGGCAAAACTTTTAACTTTGTAATTTCCCCCAATTACATGCCTCAGAAGGCATTTTCTCCTTCTTTCCTATGTTGGTCTTGGTCTCTGAGATGTAGCTTTCCTAAGTACCTGGTGATGATGATTGTCTGTTCATAATTAACATCAAAGTGATTGACTTGTAGGCTAAATGGGCTTTATACAAACAGAACTTGTAAACTGGAGGTTTATACTTTAGGCCTGTCACTCTTGTTTATGAGGTTTATCTACCTACATAAATCTCAATGATTAAGGCAATGAAGAAACTAGTTTTCTCTTGAATATAATACTTTAGAATAGCTGAGCTGTCCAAAATGTAAGTGACTGGATTCCATGAATGAACTCTATCTTTGAAGCTGGTTTACAGGTCTGATGTTAAAATCTCATTCCACGGGAAAGTAGAACAAAAACTAGAAAGATAAGCAGCTCTGATGGGAAGAAATCTAGAAACTACACCCATCTCTCTAGTGAATACAGGATCATACCAACCCATAGGAAGAGTCTGGGAAATGTAGGCTCTCTTTTAGTGTATTTAGACTCAATCCTGTTATTCTGTTGTCCTTTGAATTGCAATTTGGGGGGAAGACAGAAAAAAATAAGACTATACTTCTCAAAATGTAGATCATTGTATTTATATACTCTCAAAGCAGAATGCAACGTTTTTTTTTTTTGTTTTTGTTTTTTTGTTTTTCAAGACAGGGTTTCTCTGTGTAGCTTTACAGCCTTATCCTGGCACTTGCTCTGGAGACCAGGCCTGCCTCTGCCTCCCGAGTGCTGGGATTAAAGGTGTGAGCCACCAACGCCCGGCCCTGATTTTTCATTTTTCTAATGTTTTAGCTCTTGTTAACAAATAAAGTTCATGCTTTTAACCCATTAGCACAATTTTTGTTAAATGGGTTAAAAAAGAGAGGCAAATATTTTGTAAATGAGAAACAAAAATCCACTGAGAAGAAAACGGGTAAGAAGAAATTGAGCGGCATCCCCCAGGGATCTAAGTATTAGAGCCCTATCTCATGTATGTAGTAAGTATTCCAAGAACTGGGAACCAGTGACCCTGGGAAATGTGCCCTGAACATGATTAGAATCACCATCACTGTACTGAAGTCTAAGACATACTGACCTTGACAGTTATCCTTATTAGATCTGTTTTTGTCAACTTGACACAAGCTAAGCTCAAATAAGAAAATGCCTCCATCAGATTGCCTGTAGTGTGGTGTCTTAGTGATTGATGTGGCAATCCCAGCCCATTGTTGGTGAAACCATCCCTGGGAAGGTGGTACTGGATTATAAAAGAAAGTTGGAGTAAGCAGCACTCTTCCATAGCCTTTGCTTCATTTCCTGCCTCTAGGTTCCTGCCCTGAGAATTTCCTCAGTGACAGAGTGTAACGCAGAGTTGTAAGCTGAAATAAAATAAACCTTTTCCTCCTCAAACTTTTGCTCTTGGTCATAGTGTTTTATCACAGTTCTAAGACACCAGGTATATGACCGAGAGAAGAGGAATACTGCCAGATTCTTGACTAAAGATATTACTCTCCCAATTTCTGGCATCCTTTTCCAAGTGTTCTCAGATATTACTCACTCCATTTGGGCCAACATGTTGCCATTTGAGATTCCAGATGCTCAATCTTTTTTTCCCCACCCCAGAATGCCTCTCAGTAACATTCTAGGAAACTCATAGGGCTCAGGTGACACTTAACAAGTCGAGGGAAAATCCCTCAAATATGTTTTGTGGAGATACTAACTAAATATCTAATCTGAGACTAAAGGGTGGGAAAAGAGTACCATGCCAGGTTTTTGGTTAAAGAAACTGGTTTGACTCTGTGTTCTTAATCATTTTAGGATCCATGTCTTCAATAGTAATCCTTCTCATTCCAGAAGCAAAAGTTTTTCCACTCATTCAAATACTATTTTTGTATCCTTCAGAATAGTTTCCCCATAGATAACTTATTTATGTGTCTATTTCTAAGGTGCTGCCCTGAAGCACAGAATAATTTTTCATTTAAATTTCTAACTATTATTAGGATGAAGAAAACTATTGCTTTATGCTTATTTTGTGCCTTGTTTTGAGTATTTGCTTTACATCTGTTTTTAATTAGTTGTAATTTTTTTGGGGAGACAGGGTTTCTCTATGTAGTCTTGGCTGTCCTGAACTTGCTATGTAGATCAGGATGGCCTCCAACCTATAGAGACCCACCTGCTTCTGTCTCCCAAGTACTGGGATTACAGGTATATGCCACCATTTCCATCCTTGTAATAATTTCCTATTGATCTCCTGAATTCTCTAGAAATTAAATATCCTCTCAAAATGTATTAAATTGCACAACATATAGGCAAAACTTTAAATGCCATGCTTAGTACTGATTCCTAAAGCCTCTACCCTTACCTCTGTATGACCTCCTCACCTGTAACTGCACTCATTCATTCTTCAAATAAAACAGAAGATCTAACCTTGGAAACTGGAACACAAGTAATTCTGACAGTGATTAAGGCATGATCAAGTTTTCATAGTGGTGCAACTCTGATAGTCCAGCAGATGGGGATGTCTGCCACACAGACCAAGGCTTTTAGAAATGCAGTAAAAACAGTCTTCAGTTTCACAAATGAGGGGAAAACAGACAAGAAAACTTACTCTGTATATTTAAGAGGAATATACAACTTATAAACCCAAGGAGAAGGAAGATATCATGCATTTTTTTTTCTTTTTTGGTTTTTTTGAGACAGGGTTTCTCTGTGTAGCACTGGCTGTCCTGGAGCTCCCTGTGTAGACCAGGCTGACCTGGAACTCAGAGATCCACCTGCCTCTGCCTCCCAAGTGCTGGGATTTAAGGTGTGCACTGCCACTGCCCAGCTGATACACTTCTCATCCCCACCATGTTTGCTTCGAATAAACAGTTTAGGAGTCAGTGAGCTCCCAATAGCTCAGGATAGCTGTTTCTGTAGGTATCTCCAAAATGGTCTTGACTCTAAATGTAAAGTAAAGGATAACCAGCCTATAGTTCATGACCCCAGAGAAACTAGGTAAAAAGGAGAACCCCAATAGAGATATGGATCCTCCTGGGAAGGGGAAATGAACAAGATATCCTGAGAAAATTAGGAGGGGATAAGGGAGGGGAGAAGGAGAGGAGGAAAAGAACATGAGGGAACAGGATGGGATGGTCAAGATGGGGGAAGGACAAAGAAGGTCAGCAAGGAAAAAGAGATCTTGATTGAGGGAGTCATTATAGGGCTAGTCAGAAACTTGGCATTAGAGAAATTCCCGGGAATCTGCAAGGATGCCCCAGCTAAGACTCTAAGCATTAGTGGAGAGGGTGCCTGAACTGGCCTTCCCCTGTAATCAGATTGATGACTGCTTTAATTAACATCATAGAACCTTCATCCAGAAACTGATGGAATCAGATGCAGAGATCTATAGATAAGCACTGGGCCAACCTCCCAGAGTCTAGTCAAAGAGAGGGAAGAACATTAATATGACAGTGGGGAAAACCCCCATATGACCAAACTAGGCCCTCTGAATGTGGGTGACAGTAGTGTGGCTTGGGCAGTCTGTGGGGCCACTGGCACTGGGACCAGGATTTATTCCTAGTGCTTGAACTAGCTTTTTGGAGCCCATTCTCTTTGGAGGGATACCTTGCTCAGCCTAGATATAAGGGGGAGGGCCTTGATTCTGCCTCAAAGTGATATGCCAGACTTTTGTTGACTCCCCATGGGAAGCCTTACCCTGAGTGGAGGGGTTATGGTTGTGGGTAGGTAGGAGAAGGGGAGGGGATGGGAACTGGGATTGGTATGTAAAATGAGAAAAGATTGTTTAAAAATTTTAAAATGATAAAAAAAATAGTGCTTTTATGTTTTTGTTTGGTTTGGTTTTCTGAGACACAGTTTCTCTGTACAACAGTCCTGGCACTCACTCTGTAGACCAGGCTGGCCTGGAACTCACGGAGATGTGCCTACCTCTGCCTCATGAGTGCTGGGGTTCATAATCAGCTTATTTTATGTGCATGTGTGTCTGTATGAGGGCGTCAGATTACCTGGAACTAAAGTTACAGGCAGGTATAAGTTGCCATGTGGTTGCTGGGAATTGAATCCAGGTCCTCTGAAAAAGCAGCCAGTGTTTTAGTTTTGTTTTTTTCCCACATTTTTTTCTTTTTTTTATTTGAGTTACAAACACGACTGAATTACATGACAATCCCAGTTCCCTTCTCCCTCCCCTCCTCCCCTACCATCCCCCCCAACTAAAAGCCTACCTATCACATATCCTTTCTTCTAATCTATCTCTGACTCAACCTTTCTGCTCCCTCATGACCTCTGCATCCTTCCTCTTCTTCCATTCTCATTCTTGTAGCTCCCTCCCCCCTCTTCCCATGGTCTCAATTTGCTCAGGGGATCGTGTCCCTTTCCCCTTCTCCAGAAGACGCACCCAGTGTTCTTAACTACTACTACACCTCTCCAGCCCCTGTTTGTATCTTTTTTTAACACTGGTGTTACTCAAAGTTCCAGGAACATAATAGGTTAAAAAAGATTATAATGACTTAATTTTGTGCATTAGGCATTAGGAAAGCAAATGAATGGAGGAAAAACAGCTGCAAATCTTGATTTCATTGATTTACAGTAGAGACAAACCAAATAATCACACAAATGGCATGAAGTGTTAGCAGGAAGACATGAAACTAGAGAAGGAACACATGGAGAGTTCCTGGACTAGAGTGAAATGGGTTTCAAATTTTCCAGGTAAGCATGTTTTTCAGGTATCTTGTTAGTATAATTTACCCTGTCCTTGATTATGAAATGGTTTAAGTATTTTTCCCCCAAATAGAATAAAACAGCTGGGAGCTGTATTCTTTGCCCTATTTTCTTTAATCAGGAATTCTAATCTCATATCCTTTCCTTTACAGCAAGTCAGCATTTACTGTCCTCTGTAAAGAATGAACATCACACTCAAACAAAAATTATACCCCAAACAACTTAATTACATTTCCTATGTACTAGGTAATATTTAAAACTGTAGAACTATTATTTCTCTGGTGTTCAGTCGGAACATGGTTACTTCAGTTACATTTTGTTCAGTGTTATCAAGCTGCTGGGAGACAAAAAACAAAACAAAACAAGAAAAGCTCAATTCATCTATATAAAACTGAATTCTACCGTTTACAGGTTTGAATTTTTATGTTCATTAGGAAAGAAACTAAAGATACTGGGTCAACCTAGTTTCACAGCTATTCTAAATAGAAATTATGAGTGAGCACACCTTTATACTTAGGGACAGAACTATGCATGTGTTAATTCACCATTATCATTCATAGCCAAAATTTGTTTAAAAAACAGTTCAATTTGTCAGCAAAAGATGTGTGATTATATAACCTGGCTTTGTAGCAGTTTCCCAGAGTATTATACTTATTGGGAACTAGATAGTAATGAATTAAAATCTGCCCATCATCTTTTAATTTCTTAAACAAAAGCAGCAATCATAACTCTCTAAGGAATTTTTCAGATAGCCTGGTAGCTTTCCTGTGCCAAGGAGAAAGACTGAAAAGACTAATAGCTTAAAAAAAATAGCTCCACTTATTAAGGAAATGGAAACCAAAATGAGAATTTTACTTTATCCAGATGTAAAAATCATAGTTACAACATTCAGTAGTTATGAGTCATTTTGATAATTTTCTTCACTCTCCAGGTGATGACGCAGCACTCTCAAATTGTGGAAGGGACAAAAAGTATAGCATTTCCATAAATGTAAGAGTTTAAAATTTTTTGAAGCTGGGCAGTGGTGCTACACATATTTAATCCTAGCTCTTGGCAGAGGCAGGTGAATCTCTGTGAAGGAGGCCAGCCTGGTCTATAGATCAAGTTCCAGGACAGCCAGTGCTACACAGAGAAACCATGGCTTGGTGTGTGTTGGAGGGGAAAGAGAAACTGCTTAACCTTATCCTAGTAGTTTTAATATAATAATCTCTTACAGGGTTCAGGGTATGGTTCAGTAGTTGAGTCAGTTCTAACTCCCTACTGCAGCAGTACACCCTCTCCCTCAAAACAAACATCCATTCCTATATAAACTGAAATGCTAAGAATGATTTGCCTATAAAGACATTTGTCACAACGTCAAAGGTGAAATATTGAAGTAATTACTTCCCTTAAAATGAATGATGCCTTTAATCATCATCAGAACAGAAGTCCTTTTGTTTTGCCCTCATCCTTGTCTAAGAACAGACTCTAGCTGGGCTTGATGGCACATGCCTATGATCCCAGAACATTGGAGGTTAAGGCAGGAGGATCATGAGTTCTGGACCAGCTTGAGCTAACAGTGAATCGCAGACCAATCTAGCTATTATATAGTGAGATCCTGTCTTAATCTCAAAACAACTCTTTACACGACTAGATTTGTCATCCTGATAATTGCAGAGAGAGACAAAGACAGAGACAGACAGACAGACAGACACAGAGAGAGAGAGAGGAGGGAGGGAGAGGAGAGAGAGAGAGAGGGAGGGAGGGAGGGAGAGGTGTCTTCCCTAAATTCACCCCCATCTCCACCTGTACAAATGATAGAACCACTGAACCCTGTCTCCCAGTCATTCCCTATCTGGCCCCTATCTGAATAATCTGAAAGGTCTTTGTGCTACCCCTCTACCATCCTCCCGAACCCACACACATACTATTCATAGCTTTTCTACAAGACAGCAGATACTGTGTTATCTGCTCACAACTGTAGTCGCAGCATCCAGAACAACTTGATTATTACGTGTCAACTAAAGAATTGTCTCTTTGCATGTTTTTAAACATGGTTGTTATTCTTATTCTCAAGCACACTACAGTAATTTAAGAATGTTGGGTCTCTGCTGGCTGTGCATCATGTTTTTTTTTCTTTTTAGTAACATCTATCCATTTATGTTATACAAGTCAACCAGGCATAGTCCTCCCACTTGGATTAGGCAGGAGGATCACCTGACCCCATAATTCCAAATCAGTCTGGGAAACACTGAGACACAATTTCAACAAAACTTACATATATACACTAAAACAAACAAGCTTGTTATACAATTCAGTGGTTTTTAGTATACCCAGAGTACCACATTACTAAATTTTAAAACATTCTTCCACTCCCCAAAGAAACTATCTGGAGGCAATTCCTATTCCCCTATGACACCACCTACCTCTGGGCAACCACTAGTCAAATTAAATAAATCAATGCAGCCTCTTGACATTCACAAAACAGAACCTTACAATATATGGCCTTTTAAGCCAGGCAGTGGTGGCAAATGCCTTTTATTCTAGCACTTGTGAGACAGAGGCAGGCGGATCTCTAAGTTCAAGGCCAGCCTGATCAGTCTACAGAACAAGTTCCTGGAAAACTAGGGCTACATAGAGACACCCTGTCTCAAAAAACAAAAACAAAACAACCAAAAAATCCAATATACAGCATTTTAAAAGTTTGTTTTCCTTAGACTGTTTTCAAGGCACATCCATATTGTAATACCAATTAGGACTTCATTCTTCATCATTCAATAATATGCTCTACTGGTATCAACATTTTTTGTTTATCCATTCACTAGTTGTTTCTACATTTGACACAGTATGAAAAAATTATATGCAAAAGTCTGTTTATAAGTTTTTACTTAGACCTATGATAAATTCTTTACAATGCTGGGGACTGAGTCCAATATCTCACATACACTAGCAAGCAGCATTGCCACCAAGCTAAATAAACCTCTAGCCCTTGAACCTATGTTTGTTTTTAAAGATTTTTAAAAAATTTACTTTTAAAATCGTGTGTGTGTGTGTGCGCGCGCGCGCGCGCACACACACACACACACACACACACACACACACACACACACACACACACGAGAATGCATGAGTATTCAAGGGCATTTGTTGGATCACCTGATCTTAAGTTACAGGACTTTGTAAGCCATTCAGTGTGGGTGCTGGGAACTGAACCTGGATCCTCTGAAAGAATAGTAGGTGCTCTTAACTACTGAGTCACCTCTCTGACCCGTTTTTATTTCTTTTAGATAAAAGTTGAAGTCAACTTTTAGGTCTTTTGGCAATTTACACTTGACCTTTTGTCTATTTCTATACTGTTTTCCAAAGCAGCAGAAACATTCTGCACCAAGAATACATGAGAATTACACTTTTTCCACATCTTGATAGATTTTTAAAAATTAGTCACTCTATTAAATAAGTAGAAAATCAGCTGTTCAAGGATAGGACTGTGTGAACAAAGACAGGTAATTGCAATGTATTAAGACAGATCCAATACATTAAATTCATTAGGCCATGATACTGGAAAGCATACTAGTCAACTTGGGAGAAATCAGTTCAGTATTATGAAACAAAGTAAATAAGAATAATCAACCATTTACCTGTCTTTCCTAACTGTTTTAGGTTAAACAATCAGTAAAAGCTTATTTTTACAAAATTACATCAGTTAGTAAATGAAGGAGAGGGGCAGGAAATTGTTGTCAATCCATAACATAATAATGCATCCAGGTATGGTCATCATTGGCTGCTGACACAAGTGCTAAAATATCAACTATGAAATATTCTTGCTTTAAGAAAGTCAAACCTAAGTTTGCTAAAGTCTCTAAAAATAATCATCAGTTAATTAAAAATACTGGTAGACAGCCAGGCAGTGATGGTAGACACCTTTAATCTCAGCCCTCGGGAGACAAGGGCAGGTGGATCTCTGCGAGTTCGAGGCCAGCCTGGTCTACAGAGTAAGCTACAGGACAGGCTCCAAATTTCTACAAAATAAACAATATGGAAAAGAAACAGAGGAAGCAACCAGTAACAAAAAGCAACTGGAAATTTCTAACAATCATGTGTATGTATATCTACTTCTGAAGAATGCAAACCAGGTGGGGGCTTGTCCACAAGAAATTCAGTCAACACTAACAATGTAACAAAACTTGGGCATTTATACTCCCAACACTACAATATTCTGACTCAATTCATCTTAATGAAACCATTTGAGGTGTCACCAATGTATTATAGACAGGTACCTCTGCTCTTGGCTTAGATTCCTGAACATCCCAAGAACAAATCCAAACAGTATGCTACTTAGCAGAGTCACTTCTTAAACCCACTGACAAAACCTAGCATATACGATAGAGTAGGCACAAGTCCTATCCCTAGTTGAGAAGCTATTGGTTAATAATTGGTTCTAGGAAAGGAAGCCAGTTTTCTTTAACGGTATAAATAAATCTGGTATACTGACCATGTTCCAGAGCAGGCCTCCTGCCTAGGAGTAGTTGGTCAATACAAACTGGACTTGATTGTGGGGGTGAAGGGGAAATGAAGTTAGGTGGGTAAATTTTAGTTGTTCTTACCAAAAATTAGCATTTGAATAGATATATTAACCAACTGGATTATTTCACTTTTATTGCAAATATAATATTCTTCCATAAATATATGCAACTGTAATTTACTTTCACCTTAAAATAGAAAAAAACTTTGCGGTGTCCAGTTATAGCTGAATGATAGAGTATATGCTTAGTATTTATAAGCCCTGGTTTGAATAACCAGCACCAAATTAAAAATAAAAGGGACAAAAAGTGCAAAGTAATTTGTCCAAAGAGAAACTCATTATCAAAACCACATCCAAGGGCTAAAGATGTGGCACTGTGGTAGAATGCTTAGTTTGCATACACAAGACCTTGGATTTGATCCAAGCGCCACCCCTACTCCCTCATTTCTCCCTGGACTGCTTTTGAATAGAAAAAAAAAAAAGTTAAACAACAGGTATTAACAGTAATGGGGGAGGGGGAGAGGTCCGCACCCATTGCCAGCAGAAATGTAAAATGGCAAAAAGTATTTTTAGCATCAAGGTATTTTAACATGAGAAAAAAAACCTCAACATCTTCAGCCATCAAGAAAATGCAAGTACAATGAGATTATAGCTCACCCCAGGCAGAAGGGCTATCCAAATAAATAATACTTGCAAAGTATACACTGCTGATAAGAATATAAATTAGGGCTGGACATTGGTGGCGCACACCTTTAATCCCAGCACTTGGGAGGCAGAGGCAGGTGGATCTCTGTGAGTTCGAGGCCAGCCTGGTCTCCAGAGCGAGTGCCAGGACAGGCTCCAAAGCTACACAGAGAAATCCTGTCTCAAAACAACAACAACAACAACAAAAAAGAATATAAATTAGTGCAGCCACTATGGATCTATGAATATCCCTCAAAAAATTAAAATGGGGCTTCTGGGGCTTAAGAGACTGCACAGCAGTTTAGAGAAATGGCTGCTCTTCCAGAGGATCCAGATTCAATTCCCAGCACTTACATCTCCCTACAGTCTGTAACTCCATTTCCAGGGGATCCAGTGCCCTCATGACCTCTGCAGGTACCAGGTACACGAGTGGTGCACAGATATACATGCAGGCATAGTTAGGGTTTCTATTGCTGTGAAGAAAAAACATGATCACAGCAACTTACAAAGGAGAACATTTAATTGGGGCTGGCTTATATAGATTCAGAAATTCAGTCCAATATCTTTCATAGTGGGAAATATGGCAGCATGCAGGCAGGCACAGTGCTGAGAGTTCTATTATCTAGGTTGGCATGCAGCAGGAAGAGAGACACTAGACCTGGTTTGAACATTTGAACCCTCACAGCCCACCCTCAGTGACTCATTTACTCCAAACAAGGATATATATCCTAATGGCACCAATCCCGGATGACTAAACACTCAGACAGTCTCTGGAGGCCATTCCTATTCAAACCACCACACGGGCAAAATATTCATATTCATAAAATACCTTTTTAGATGAAACTTCCACAAGCCTCTGGTATCTATGGGCTGGGGCTAGTGGTTTAATTTTTGAACAAAAGTACTGTTGGCTCTCCATATCGATGGGTTCCACACTGGCATACTCAAACCAACTACTGTCAAAGGGCAGGAGCATACTGAGGTTCTTCTCAAAAATGTGTTTCAGCTATTCTACAAACCCCAATGCACCCTGCCCTGCCACAAAACATGCACAGGAATTCCTGGAGGCAGTTGGATGCTGCCAGCTATGGATTGATTGGTAGAATCTGCTGAGAGGTCTGCACCAGGGGTACACAGCCTTTGGAAAAGACTGAGATTGAGCAGAGGGCCTTCAGGGCCTTGAAAAAGGCCTGGTGTCTACACCAGTCCTGGTCCTCAAGACATTGCTAAGCCATTCCACTTGTACATGGATGAGGTCAGAAGCATTGCCTAGGGAGTCCTCATGCAAACTCTGGGTCCCTGGAAAAATCCATTGGCAGTATCTGCTCAAGAGACTTAACCTTGTCACAGCTACATGGCCAGCATGTATAAGGGCCACAGCTGCCACTGCTCTGCGATAAAAAAAGCTAATAAACTTTAGGGCATGAACTGCTCCTGACAACCCCTCACTCTACTGACGTATTCCTTAAGGGGAGCACCTGAGAAATGGATATCTAACTCCTAGGTGACCAAATACCAAGCCTTGTTTCTGCATCAACCCTGCATTTGGTTCAGAAAGACATCAGTCCTCTCAACCCTGCCATCTCCTGCCAGATGATTACTCCGAGGGTCCCTTACATTAATTGTCTTGAGGTGACTGACCTGATCCAGTCTATGAGACCTGATCTGAATGACACCCCACTGGAAACACCAAATGAGGTATTATTCAGATGAGTACAGTTTCATCCAAGATGGGATAGCAGTGGTAGCAGGGATGCAGGGGTGGCGGTGGTAAGCCAAGAGAAGAGCAGAATCTTTAATCAGGGTAACTTCAGTTCTAAAAGCTGAGTTTTTAGCTTTGATTAAAATACTCCACTGGGGGAAAGACAAGGCTATGACACTGACAGCCAATATGCTTTCACAATGGCCCATGTCCATGGGCTCTATACAGGGGAAGAGGATCACTAACCTTAGCAGGAAAATAAAATATAGAGATCAGCCCTTTTGGAAGCTATCTGGTTACCCAAGAGGGTGGCCATCATCCATTCCAAATGACACCAAATAGGGGATTTCCCAGAAGCCAGAATAAAAAGAAAGGCTGACCTGGCAACCAGAAAGTGGTCCTAGAACCAGTGGGTTCTCTCCAAGTCTTGGAAACCCTACCAGAGCCCAGTTTACTGGAGTGCTCAGAAAGCACCCCGGTGCAAGACGGACAGAGAAACAAGACTGGCCACATAGGATAAAAAAGGATGGTAAATGCTGCCAGAAGGTGACTGTTTATGGATCTCAACCAAGCCACTCACTTAGGGGCCACAGACAGGCAGAATTCCTCAGATCCAGATATGTTACAAATTTGGAAGCACCAATTTTAGATGCACCACTTGCAAACCCCAAAGACGGAAGGAAAATTCCACAAGAGATCTGGGCTTGAATAAATGGTCCTGGGGAGCATTGGTAGTTGGACTTTACTGAATTTTGGTCTAGTGTTTTTGGCTATCAATATTTGCTTATACCTTCTCAGGATGGGTGGAGGCCTACCCTACATGAAAAGAGACTGCTCCAATAGTTACTAAGAAACGTCTTCAGGAAATAATTCCTACATTTGGACTGCCCCTAGCTTTGGGGTCTGGCAACGGCCCAGCCTTCATGACCAAAATGTTTCTAAATCTGATAAAGGTATTAAGTATTAACTGGAAATTTCCACAGATATCAGGCCAGATTAAAAATGATGAATAGATCTCTTAAGGAAACTGAATAAATTGGTCCCAAAGATTAGTGAAAAATTGGGTTAACCTCCTCCCTTTGTCCTTCTCAAGACCCAATGTACTTCTTACTGGGAGGGGCTTACTCCTTTTGAAATTATGTTTGGGAGACCACCTCCCATCTTCCCCAATCTCTGAGATATTTCCCAGGTAGAATTATCTAATCACTCCCATTTCTCAAGTCCTTGCAGGCTTTTTGGAAAGCTTGTCAGGCCACTGACTGGTCTATGAAAGGAATCCTGCTATCTCCCACCTGTGAACCCTCCTGCCTGGACCCTGGAACCTGTCTGGACGCAACTCTACCTGGTCATCTTCACTAGCCCAACTAGTGTCAAAGTAGCTGGTGTCATCCCTTTAAAAAAGGCCACTGAGGAGGATGATAGATGGACTATCATTTGGACTTCAGACCCCTTAAAGACAACATTGAACAGAGTTTACTAACTTGCAATACACACTCTCCATCAGCCTGAAACTGGGACATGGGAATTCAGAAAAAGCAATGATGGGAAACTATCGTTCAGGTGGACCTCTGTTTTCTTTTGCCCCCTTCTAGGGGTAGAACAATATGGGTCTCAGTAAACTAGGCTCTGGAGAAGAATGGCTAGAATCTACTACTTTTGTATCTATTTTTAAAATGCAATTACAACTTTAAAAATTTACCTCAGAAAACAAAAAAACACTCCATATCCATATGGCTTCACCAGTAAATTTCATCAAAACTTAAGCAGAAACATCAGAAAAATGTTAAAAAGAACTCTTAGAAATAATAGGAAATAAAAGGAAATTTCTAATTTGCTTCAAGGGGCTAATATGACTGACATCCAGGATACATTAAAGGTAACTGCAAGATAATTTTTAAAGTTCACGGACACAAATATCCTAAGGCCAACATGTACAAAAATCAAATTTAGCAACATGCTCAATAAAATGTATTATGAAGAATTTGGATTTACTGAAGGGCTGAAAATCTAGTTTTACTTTGGTTTTTTTTCCTGAATACCAAAATACTATAAATTCACACATTTATAGAGGTAAGAATATGTTTGTTGATTGATTAACTTCAACCTGCTTTCTAGTCATTTTTTTTCCAATACTGGAGATTGAACTTGGATGCTAATCAAGCACACTACCACTGAGATGTACTCCCAGCCTAGAAGCAAGCATAAAAGAAAAATAACAAAAAAATTCATGTAACTTAAAGTCCCACACATTCATTAGCTGGGTATGGTAGCTCACACCTCTAATTCCAGCCTCAAGAGGTGAGACAAGATCAATGCTATGAACTTTAGGCCAACCTGTGATGCAGGATCAGCTCCAAGTCCGTCTGGATGCAAAGAAAAACTCTAGTTTTTGCAAGAAAACAAAACAAAAAATCCATTGAGAAAACTGAAAACAATTTCCTTAATCATTTAAAGAATATCCATAAACCCCAGCATACCTACTGTTAAACCCTCAACACCCATCACTCCTCCCCAAGACTACAAAGCAACACAAAAATGCTTATACTATCATTTCTAGTTTGCCTTCGATTACGAAGGTAGAAGGAAAAGTTATGACAAAAAGGAATAAAAAGAACTGAAATTACCATAATCTTCAGACAACATAATTGTATATATAGAAGCTCTGAACAATCTATAAAGGCATAGGTAAGAGCATCTATAAGTGAACTCAAAGTTACAGACTATAGTACCAATATGCAATAAGCTTATCTTTCTATATACTAGCAAATGACTAAGAAATAAGAAAAATGCAGAGGGAGGTAAGGGGGGAGTAAGGAGAGATTGATTGCTCGGTGGTTAAGAGTACTTCCAAAAAAAAAAAAGCAGCCTAGATGCCCCTCAACCAAAGAATGGATAGAGAAAATGTGGTACATTACACCATGGAGTACTACTCAGCGGGAAAAAAACAATGGAATCTTGAAATTTGCAGGAAAATGGATGGAACTAGAAGAAACCATTCTGAGCAAGGTAACCCAATCACAAAAAGACAAACATGATATGTACTCACTCATATGTGGATTTTAGACAGAGTAAAGGATTACCAGCCTACAATCCACTCTGCCAGTAAATAAGGAGGATCCTAAGAGAGACAAACATGGTCCCCTGGAGAAGGGGAAAGGGTCAAGATCCCCTGAGCAAATTGAGAGCCCAGGAAGAGCGGGGAGAGAGCTATGAGAATGAGAAGGGAAGAAGAGGAAGGATGCAGAGGTCATGAGGGAGCAGAAAGGTTGAGTCAGGGGAAGAATAGAAGAAAGGATATGTGATAGGGTTTTAGTTGGGGGTGGTGGTAGGGGAGGACAGGAGGGAGAAGGGAACTGGGATTGTCATGTAAAACAATCTTGTTTCTAATTCAAATTAAAAAATTATTTAAAATAAAAAAAGAGTACTTCCTGCTCTTGCAGAGGGCCACAGTTTAATTCCCATCACACATACTGGCAGTTCACAACTGCATGTGAACTACAGTTCCAGGGGATCTGATGTCCTCTTTTGGTATCTGCAGGTACACGTATACATGTGGCATATAATCACATAAACACAAATAAATAAAAATAAATCTTAAGTATTAAGTAACATTTATATCATTAATAAAAAGACCAAAGTTTTCTGAAGATAGCACATAAATATTATGTCCTTGAAAAGGGCAAAGTTTAACTATGAAATAAAATTGTTAACTATAAACATCAACACATTTGAATTATCTTAAAATGAATAACTTACGTTCACAAACAGACATTAGACAGCCAAAAAGATAAGCCAAGTGGAAGAGTAACTGCATACATCCAACAAATTCACTGCAGAATAAACACATGCCTACAAAACTTATTTTCCCAGTGAGAATGCACAAGGACATGTACAAGCAAGGCATGAAACAGTATTTCAAAAGGGCAATAAAAATTTGAAGATGTCTAACCGAACCAGAAATTAGGAAAATACAAAATTAAAACCATGCAATGCTATGTTGGTGGCATATGCCTATAACCCCAGCACTTCAGAAGCTGGGGTAGAGTAGAGGATCAGTTGTAGCCAGCTATGATTACATAAGACTCTGTCTAAAAAACAAAGAGCCAGCCAACAATAAGAATCTATATATGGTATCACTGCACTCCTCAAAAAAGGCCACTTGAGAAAGAGTAATAGTTAAGGATGTCACGCAGCAAGCACTGATGTACCCTTCTGGTGGGAATGAAAATCGGTCTAGACTCCCATACCTAACTATTCTTCAGAGTGTACACTAGATAAATTTGTATATCAGGATTCATGTACAATAATGTTTATAGCATCAATTCTTTAACAGCCAAAACAAGTAAATGTCAACATTTAAAACCAACATCCAAGTTTCACAAACCCCATAAATGAGTACTGTTACTGTTCCCAGCTTAAACTCAAGAGTTGGCTACAGTCAAAGTAAACAAGCAGCAGAGCTAGGATTTGTTTCAAGTCACCTGTGCCAGAGCCTGTACCATTATTTTGTGGAAACTTACTATGAAATGGGCAGACTGAGGTTTTTCCAAAACTGTTCCTTTTCCTCTCTTCCCTATTTTGAGACTATATCCACAAAACGGAAAGAGTACATAGATGGTAGAATGTGGAAGGCAGAAGATTGAGAAAGTTTTCAGAGGGAACAATCAAACCACACTTACATACAAATAGGGTAACTCTTTTTTATAGAATTCTTATTGTTTTTTGTATGTGTGGTGCACATGTGCCATGGTGTTACCTGTGGGCTCAGGAGGTCAAACATCATTAGGCTTGACAGCAAACTGCTTATCTGCTGAGCCATCTCACTGGCCCAAGAACAGAGTATTTCTCACCAGACAGCATTCAAGCCACTTGTCAGTCCAAACCTGGAACATACTATACTTCCAGAATACTCTTCTGGACTGTGGATTTACCTCATTGATAATACACTTACCCAGCAATATAGGTACAGTCTTCATTTCAACTCCCAGTAAAACACATATACATAGGATTCCCCAACACACACACACATACAAATGGTGCTGGGTCAACAGGCTAGTAATATGCAACGAAATGAATATTAACTTTCTAACATTAAACAAAACCAGATTCAAGGTAGGCTGCAAAACCAAGCATAGATGCAAACAATCGATGCTCATGAATGGTAGGAAATAATGTTATAAAAATAACCACACTGCTAAAGCAATCTATAGATTCAACACAATCTCCATCAAAATTCTGGTATTATTTTAACAGAATTTGGGGAAAACTATTTTAAAATTAATATGAAAGCACAGAAGAGTACAAATAGTTAAAACAATCCTGAGCAAGATAATAATCCTGGAAGTATCTATCACTATAGTTGATTTCAGGTTATAGTACTGAGTTGTAGTAACAGAAACAGCATTATAGTGCACAAAATCAGCCGTGTAGATCAAGGAACTACAAGAGAGGACCCAGATATAAGCTCACACAACTACAGCCCCCTGATTTTTTTTTAAGATTTTATTTATTTATTATGTATACAACATTCTGCTTCCATGTATATCTACACACCAGAAGAGGGCACCAGCTCTCATAATGGATGGTTGTGAGCCACCATGTGGTTGCTGGGAATTGAACTCAGGAAGAGCAGTCGGCGCTCTTAACCTCTGAGCCATCTCTCCAGCCCCATGCCACCTGATTTTTTAACAGATAACAGAAACATACATCAGGGGAAAAAAGACAGCTTTGTCAACAAATGATGCTGGACAAACTGGGTATCTACATATAGAAGAATGAAACTAGATTCTCATATCTTGCCTTGAATAAAAATCAATTCCAAATGGATCAAAGACCTGAATGAAAGAATCAAAACTCTGAAACTGCTAGTGGAAAGCAGAGAAAATACTACCAGATACAGATTTCTGAATGGGATTCCAGTTACTTAAAAAGTAATGACAATTGGGATCTCCTTGAAATTACAAAGTTTCTGTACAGCAAAGGAAACAGTTAACCAAATGAAGAGAGAGCCTTCAGAATGGGAGAAAATTTTTGCTAGCTACATGTAAAACAGAGAATTAAACCTAAAATATTTTTAATATGGGTTAATGAAGCTGGGCATTGTGTCACACGCCTTTAATCCCAGCACTCAAGAGGCAGAGACAGGTGGATCTCTGTGAGTTCGAGGCCAGCCTGGTCTACAGAGAGAGTTCCAGGATAGCTGGACTGTTACACAAAGGAAACCTTGTCTCAACAAACAAACAAATAACAAAAATATGGGTTAATGAACTGATAGTTCTAAAAAAAAATAATAAAGCAAATATTTACCAAACACATAGAAATATTCACTAGCTATCAGTAAATAATTAAAACTATCTTTACAATCCATTCCACCCCAGTCAGAACACTCATTAAAACAACAGGGGGCTAGGGTTGGTGATACATACCTTTCACCCCAGGAGCAGGAGGCAGAGGTAGGCAGACTCTTGAGTTTGAGGTCTACATAGCATATCCCAGGCCAGCCAAGACTCTAACTCCAAAAGACGAAAGAAAGAAAGAAAGAAAGAAAGAAAGAAAGAAAGAAAGAAAGAAAGAAAGAAAGAAAGAAAGAAAGAAAGAGAGAGAAAGAGAGAGAGATAAATGAAAGGGAGGGAGGAAAAAGGGAAGGGAAAAGAAAGAAAACAAACAGGTTGCAGGATGGCTCTTAGGTTAAAAATTCTCATGGTCTATTCAATATAATCTTAGCTAGAGCAGTAACACACACACACACACAAAAAAAAAAAACGGAAATCAAGGGGATACAAATTGGAAAGAAGTCAAACTTTCGCTATATGCTAATGATATGATAGTATACATAAGAGACCCCCAAAAATTCTACCAGGGAACTCCCACATCTGACAAACACATTCAGTAATGTGGCAAGATACAAGATTAACTAAAAAAAATCAGTAGTCCTCCTACATACAGATGATAAACAGGATGAAAAAGAAATCAGGGAAACATCAGCCTTCACAATAGCCACAAATAACATAAAACATATCTTGGGGTAACAAGTGACAAAACATATCTTGGGGTAACCTGTATGACAAAAACTTAAAGTCTTAGAAGAAAGAAACTGAAGAAGACATCAGAAAATGGAAAGATCTCCCATGCTCTTGGATAGGTAGGATCAGCATAGTAAACTTGGCAATCTTACCAAAAGCAATTTATAGATTCAATGCAATCCCCATCGAAATCCCTGCACAATTCTTCATAGACCTTGAAAGAATAATACTCAACTTCATATGGAAAAATAAAAAAACCCAGGATAGCAAAAACAATCCTGTACAATAAAGAAACTTCTGGAAGCATCACCATACCTGACAAATTCTACTATAGAGCTACAGTAATGAAAACAGCTTGGTATTGGAATAAAAACAGACAGGTGTACCAATGGAATCAAATCAAAGACCCTGACATCAATCCACACACCTACAAACACCTGACTTTTGACAAAGAAGCTAAAACTATAAAATGGAAAAAAGAAAACATCTTCAACAAATGGTGCTGGCATAACTGGATGTCGACATGTAGAAGAATGCAAATAGATCCATATCAATCGCCATGCACAAAACTCAAATCCAAATGGATCAAAGACCTCAACATAAAATCAACCACACTGGACCTCACAGAAGAGAAAGTGAGAAGTAGCCTTGAATGCATTGGCACAGGAGACCATTTCCTAAATATAACACCAGTAGCACAGACACAGATCAACAATGACCTTTTGAAACTGGAAAGCTTCTGTAAAGCAAAGGACACTGTCAACAAAACAAAACGGCAGCCTACAGAATGGGAAAAAGATATTCACCAATCCCACATCTAACAGAGAACTGTTCTCCAAAATATACAAAGAACTCAAGATACTAGACATCAAAAGACCAAATAATCCAATTAAAAAATGGGGTACAGATCTAAACAGAGAACTCTCAATAGAGGAATCTCAAATGGCTGAAGGACACTCAGGGAACTGCTTAACATCCTTAGTCATGAGGGAAGTGCAAATCAAAACAACTCTGAGATACCATCTTACACCTGTCAGAATGGCCAAGATCAAAAGCACTGATGCCAGCTTATGCTGGAGAGGATGTGGAGTAAGGGGAACTCTCCTCCATTGCTAGTGGGAGTGCAAACTTGTACAGCTGCTTTGGAGATCAGCACAGTGCTTTCTCATAAAATTGGGAATCAATCTACCTCAGGACCCAGCAATACCACTTTTGGGCATATACCCAAAGAATGCACACTCATACCACAAGGACCTTTGTACAATTATGCTCATAAAAGCATCATTCTTAAGAGCCAGAACCTGGAAGCAACCTAGATGCCCCTCAATTGAAGAATGGATAAAGAAAATGTGGTACATTTACACAATGGAGTACTACTCAGCAGTAAAAAACAATAACATCTTGAAATTCAAAGGCAAATGGACAGAATTAGAAAAAAAATCCTGAGTGAGGTAACCCAGACCCAGAAAGACAATTATAGTATGTACTCACTCATAGGTGGATGTTAGACATAAAGCAAAGGATAACTAGCAGGCAGTCCACAACCCCAGAGAACCTAGGCAACAAAGAGGACCCTAGAGAGATACATGGATCCTCCTAAGAATGGGAAAAAAGACATCTCCTGAGCAAATTGGGAGCATGGGGGGTATGGAGGAAGGTGGAAAGAGACAGGAGGAGGGAAGGGGAGTGGGAAAAATGTATAGTTCAATAAAAAGTAAAAAGATAAAAATATATATGAAATAAGCAAAAATTGTTCTTATTGCTCTTAAAAAGGACCAGAGTTTGTTTCCCAGCACCCACATCTGGCAGCTCACAACTACCTCTAACTTGAGCTCCAGAGACTCCAACACATATGGCTTCCATGAACACTTACACTCAATGGTGTACAAACACAATTTTAAAATAAAATAGCTGGGCAGTGGTGGCACACACCTTTAACCCCAGCACTTGTGAGGCAGAGGCAAGCGGATCTCCGTGAGTGCAAGGCCAGCCTGGTCTACGCATGAGTTCCAACACACACACACCACCAAATGCTAACTCAGATATGGACAACAGATAGCCCCTTACACAGTGCTGGTGAGAATATAATCTACCCACTATGGTAACCAATCTGGAGGTCCCTCAAAAAAAAAACAACTAAAAATAGATTTACCACATGACCCAGATATATCACTTCTGGGAGGCCCAAAAGCTGGCTCCCCCTCCCAGTGTTATCTTTGAACTCAGAAAAGACCAGAGTAACAAACAAAATGTTCTTTTACTCTCCTAGACAGTTTTGCTTCTACTTTCATGTCATATATGCAGACATCATTTTTATATACCTATACAAAAAAATCTAGGGTCTATACAGGAAATAAAAAATTTGTCTTGCTGAGACTAAATTAATTCACTTAATATGTTTATCTTCATTTGTATGCACTTTTCCTGATTGGTCTAATAAAGAGCTGAATGGCCAATGACTAGGCAGGAGAGGACAGGCGGGACTTCTGGGAAGACATAGGAACTCTGGAAAAGAATCTGAGGCAGGGGAGATTTACCAGCCAGACATGGAGGAATTTGGATGTAGGGTACTGAAGAGAGGTAATGAGGTAATGTGACACGACATAGATTTATAAATGAGTTAATTTAAGTTTCAAGACCTAGTTAGGAACAAGCCTAAGCTAAGGCCAAACTTTCATAACTAATAAAAGGTTTCTGTGTCATTATTCAGGATCTGGAGGTTCAAAGAAAGACCTATTAACAAAAATGTATTCTTCTAAAATGACTCAAACAAAACATTCCATCAACATTCTTAAAACATGTTGCAACTCCCACAAAAAATTATGAAACACTATAGCATCCATACTTTCTTGGCAAGAGTTATCTTTAGGAGCTATCCCCTCCCCTACTGATTAGCAGTCTCCTACATGGGAAAACTACATGTCTGTTGACCTATATTTATGTCTTAAAGGCTGCACCAGGCAATACAGTTGCTACTAGTCACTGTGTGGTTACTTAGTATTTGAAATGTAACTAATCAACTATGACAGATTCACTTAATTCTCAGGTCTAGTAAGAGAGAGAGAGATGAGCTGGGAAATGGTTTGATGGGTAAGAGGGATTGTTGTGCAGGCATAAGAACCTGAGTCCAGAATCTACATCACCTCTATAAGAAGCTATAGGTGGCCATATGTGCCTATAATGTTAGTACTGGGGAAGGGTAGAAACAGGATTGTTGGGCACTGTTAGCTACCAGTCTAGCAGGAAGCTGGGGGTGAGGACACCAACAAAACGAGCTCCAGGTACAGTGAAAGAAAAGGCCTTGTGCTCAGAGGAGTAAGGCAGAGTGAGGAGGAGGAATACAGCTTACTAGAACATCTTTATACTGACGATATGTTGACAAGGCAGTATTTAATGTATGCTGAACTAAATATTAAATTTATTTCAACTCTAAATTTTTTAAATGTTTATTTTTATGTATATATGTGAGTGCTTAGATACATGTATATTCACCATTTATGTACCTAGTGCCCTGAGGGGTCAGATAGGGTGTCAAAACCCCTAGAACCGTAGTTACAGATGTCATGAGCAGCCCGATGTTGGTGCTGGGAACCAAACCCAGGTCCTCTTCAAGAGCAGCAAGTACTCTTAACAACTGAGCCATGTCTCCAGCCCCACAATTTAAATAGCTATACAAAATCTTTAACAATATGGCTCATATTATACTCTTTTGTGGTTCTGGGTCTAAAAACCCGGACTAATACTTGGTGATTATGTTTTTTTTTATTCCCAAACTTACATTTCTCCTTATTTCCACCTCCTAAGAGCTGAAATTACACATTTATACCTGCACCTGCACCAGCAGCACCACCACCACCCTCCATATAAACACTAGTTTGTCTTTTTAATTCAACCCTTCCTGTGTATCACGCAGAACAGATTATCTTTATTCTAATCACAGGCAGTCTCTACACATTAAGGGGGTCCAATTCATAACGAAAATCATGAAATGGGCAAGTACTGCCAGAGACTCAACGTGTTCTTCATAGGCCTCCCCATACAACCTCCTCCATGAACTATTTAGAAATAGTTTTAGGCTAGCCCAGTGCATCCCAATTTTCAAATCTCAATTTACCTGGCAAATGATCACGAATTCCTCGATTTATGGGTGTTGTGCAGACTTTACTGAAGTCCAGCGAATCATCCAAAATGGCATTTATCCTTCGAAAGATATTGGCATTGCTACATGTAGACAGTGCAGGAACTTCCTGGTTGTCCCAGCAATCTTTTATCCTTCCTGTTTCTTCTTCCTAGACATGGAGAAATACATGTTTAGGTTTTCTATACTATGATAAACAGACTCAACCCTCTTATTTTTAAACAATACCATAAATTTCAAAAAGCAACTAGAACTTTAGTTTATTGCCTACATATCAAAATACTAAATAGATTCTTTATTCTGAACAAAGTACTCAGAACATTGTGAGTACCAACTAATGTATAAAGGTATTTTCTCAAGAACTTCTTAATCCAGCAGTACACATACAATAATTAGCATGACTTCAGAACCAGACAGACTTGGTTCAAATCTTCAGTATATCCACACACTGGAATATTGGTATTGTTTGACATAAAGAAATGTACTGAGGCATGGTACAATATTGGTAAACCTTGAAAACATGAAAGAAACCAGTCACAATAAAGACAACATATAAAGGAAGAGAGAGACATTTTCATCCATTGGTGTCTCTACTGGCTATGTTTTCCATACTCCTGTAAATGACCCTTCACCCACGTAAAAACCCTAATTAGACACACCAGGCCACCAGAATAGAAAAAAACAAGATATAAAAATGGGTGACTAAAAAAAATGGGTGACTAAAAGGAAGGGTGCCAGCAGGTATGTGAGGGGACAAGAAAGGATAATGGAGAAAATTATTACATAAATGTATGAAAATGTCATATTGAATCTCATTACTTTCTTTTAAAAATTCATTGCATGTATATGAGATTAGTTATTTAAATTTGGGGGTGCTGGAGCAATGGCTTAGCATTTAAGAACACTGGCTGTTCTTCCCAGGATTTAGGTTCAATTCCCAGCAACCACCTGGCAGCTCATAACCATCTGTGAACTCCAGATCCAGGAGATCTGATGCTCTCTTCTGGCTTCTGTGGGCATGGCAGGAAGATGGTACACAGAAGATGGTACACTTCAGGCAAAATACTCACGCACATAAAATAACTCATTGACCAATCAAGATGACAAAAATCTGTAATTTCAGCTATTTGGAAAGGTTGAGGCATGAGGATCATGAATTCATTGAGTGAAACCACTTCAAAGTAAAAAGTTTTTTTAAAAAAAAAAGGCTTGGCGTTTGTTCAGTGGTATGTTTGTTTAATATGCTCAAGACTCCAGGTTCAATCCTCAGCACTACAAAACACCCTGTAGACACAACTATACACTGATACATACATTATGATACATCATCCCAGTAAGGTTGTTTAAAATGTATGGGCTGTGTCTCAGTTTCTCACTGTATGAAATGGTTAAAGATGACCTACCAACTTCTGGATGACTTGTACAAAGCATGGTGCCTGGCACATAGCAGTTGTCTCCACACTAAAGATATAATTACAAGAGAGGATGTGGCAAGCATCAAAAATGGAACCTACAGCATCCAAAGGGATAAATCTGTTTATGAGTAGAAAAGGCTGTGCAAGGATCACTGAAAAAAAAAAAAACACTCTTAGATCTAGACTTATGTACAAACCCTAGTAAAAACTACTCTGGTGTTCTTTGGAAAATGTGAAGTATCACCATTTATTAGTACCAAGGGCAGCTAGCTTGCTGGTATCATTCTTCACATTTCAATTCCCTCATTTTCTACACTCAAGGCCACATGTTGAAGCAATGACACACTAGTTGACAAACTGAATTTCTTTTCTTTTTTTTCTTTCTTTTCTTTTTTTTTTTTTTTTGAGAAAGATTCTCACATAGGATGACTCAGAACTCCTTACACCATTACTCCAATCTTTAACTGCTGTTTGAGAAATGCTAGCCCAAACTTCAATATGTAGCCTGGAGCTACAGAAAGGTGGTTGGTTACCCATAGCTATCCTCCTGCTTCAGCTTCCCTAGTGACAGGATTACAAGTATGTGACTCTACACCCAGTGGACAGACTTAGTTAACTTTTTAAGGCAAATCAGCTTAGGGAGTGCAATCATTCCCAAATAATGTGTGAAGAAAAAACAGCACTAACTTATAGCATCTCTCCTCAAAATAGAACAGAACAGCATGCTGTTATTTTGTCTAATCTATTAAAATCCAGGTGATCATTGAGGAAGATTAAATGCATTCACAGTTTTAAAACTGCTGAATGGTATTGAGTGGACAAATTAATATCCTACTTCAAAAGCTTCAAGCTTTTGAAAACAGAAACACTTGGAAGCCTTTGAAGGCCACCAGAATACTCAATTCTACAAGGGTGTTTGCCAAACCCTTACTGACTCACACCACTCAAAAGGTCTTTTCTAAGTAAGAGGATACTCAACTTCACTTTGTAACTTCATAAAGGCATGAATTTACAACTTGCAGATTGTAAGGCTATATACTTCATTCATTCACTGCCTAATGAACATTAATTAATTGTCCTCTATCTACAGTTAATTGCCCTCTATCTATCCTTGATCCTCAAGGATCAAGAAGTGAGACAAAGATTCAATTTGAAAGTTTAGAGAATGAACTAAGATCTGATCATGTTGTAAATAAACACACAACACAAGCTACTGCATGCTGTAAACATATTCTGCCTCTAATCCACAATGTGTTTGGGAGCTGGATAAAGGGTGAGGTCTAAAGAATAACACAGAAAAAAAGAGAGGCATTATCAAAAGTGTTCCAGTATGGTAGAGTGTTAGTACTTATCAGTGTCTTCTAAATCAGAAGTTACCAAAAATTTTAAAGTACCCTTTAACAATGAAAAAAACTCCTAATTTTTGTTTACTATAATACAAGGGCTATAAATAAAAATCTCAGGATCTTGGCCACATCTGAAAATAAGAAAATCATTAACTGTAAGTCTTAATAGACCAGCAGCAGTTGCAGGAGAGATGAGGACTAATGAGAAAAGTATGACAATAGTCTAGGGGACACATGCAGGCTTGGGAAGCCTTCTGAGAGAAATTCATTCTTCATGAGGAAGATCTAAAATGCTTATTATTTCAAGTAGCCTGACAAAAAATCTAATTTAAATAATCTATCCAGCCATTTTGCATCACTCCTAATACCATTGGGAAGATGCATCCTATTCCTAAACTGGGCAATGTCATTTGGCATGCCCCCTTTCTTATGTACCACAAATTAAAGGTCTTGTTTAAGGTAACTGTGTAGCTAGAATAAAAATAAGCAAGGTGTTTAATTTATACCCCAAATAGCTCAGCAAGTAGCAGTATTTGCCTTGAATAACCACACGGGGCGGGAGGGGGGGTGATAAGTGAACCAGTATTGTTCAGTATTAGATGGAGAACAGTCCTATTACTTTTCTTACATGCACACTACACATGAAAGTATAATATATGGCATGTGGAGTCTGAATTAATACACATGTAGTACTTACCACAGTGCCTAGTACCTAATTATATGCTGAGCAAATTAATGCTATCAGTACTAATATAATTACACCATGAGTCAGAGGCAACTACAGGGATCTCTGAAGAAAGGATCCATGTACTCATTAAATAAGGGAAAAACGTATTTAAAAGCTAAGGCAACTGCTGGGCAGTGGTAGTGCACGCCTTTAATCCCAGTGCTTGGGAAGCAGAGGCGGGAGGATCTCTGAGTTGGAGGCCAGTTTGGTCTACAGAACAAGTTCCAGGATAGCAAAGGCTACACAGAGAAACTGTCTTGAAAAATCAAAAAGGGAAAAAAAGCTAAGGCAACTATTTATTTGATGACCCCCCATGCCCTTGTCTGCCTGGGTAGCATTCCTAATATTTGACTTCAGAAGCTTAACTAAAATACTGAAGACAGCATACAAATTAAACTACCTAAAACTTTAATCCACCATAGATTTGACAGATTCTTTTAAAACACCAATTAAAAGAATGATTTCTCATTTTCAAAATTGAAACTATCTACTTCCATAGTTGAGTACATTGACTTTATATAGTCTATCTCGGTGTTTCTCAACCTATGGGTCACTATCCCTTTAGGTTTGCCTACTGTGATTCGTAAGAGTAACAAAATTACAGTTACAAAGTAACAATGAAATAATTTTATGATTGGGGGGTCACCATAACATGAGGAATTATATACTAAAGGGTCATAGCATTAGGAAGCCTGAGAACCACTGGTCTATCTTAACTTTTAGCAACATGTAAGTTCTAAATTCAGGCCAATGTTTTAAGACCAAATTTTTTTTGAAACAGGATTTTTCTGTGTAGCTTTGTAGATCAAGCTGGCCTCAAACTCACAGAGATCTGCCTGCTTCTGCCTCTGCTGGGATTAAATGTGTGTACCACCACTGCCCGGCCAGACCAATGTTTTACTATGTGTTTTACTATAACACAGATTTTTCTTAGTTAGTCTTCTATTGCCTGGTAACTTCGATTGTCTTGGCATATTTTACCATGAAATGAGATTGTCAGCAAACTTTTTTTTTTTAAATCTCAACTTAAGTCTTTTTATTGTGTACAAAAAATTTAAGCTTTTATATGAATGAAAAACTTGAGATAAACTATCACTAAATTAGAGTCAATAGGTTTACTTGGCAATCCTAGAAAGAGAAAAATGCTAATTCTTTTCAAACTTAAAGCCGATAATACAGCAAAAAATTTGGCCTCAGAATAAAATTAGTTCTGCCTTTGTACATGTTATTAGAATGCCTCATGAAGAATCTACTAACATAAATTATTTTAGATCAAGCCTCAATTCTCAAGGGGTAACAACTGATACAAAAAAAAAAAAAAAGCCCACAGTGGTTCCCTACAACTCTGAGCCTCAACTGTTACTTCAGAAGTGAAGTTCAAGCTACAAAAACATCATTTTTCTTTTTGTACAATGAAATACTCTTTTCCTAAAATGTCAGTCCTTATGTTAAAACAAAGTCACTGACTCTGAGTTATAAATACCAGGCCCATCACCTTATATTACTGTGAGCCTTAATTACCTAAGGTATAAAAAAAAGTGAGTGGTAGAGTTTATATTATAAAAATCATAAGTTAAATGGCTAGAATTCTCAATAAATAACTTACTATTGGCAGATGTCCAATTCCATGTAGATAATGGTATCACTATTACAAGTATGCTTCCAATGTATTATTCAAGCCACCTTCATCAAGAAACATTTATCTTACTGAAATAAAGTGGGTTTTTTCCTTTTGATTTTATACCTCTGGTTTCAAGCTACCAATTATGACTCTTCTAAAGTGTGTTTGATTTGAGAAGGGATCTTATAATTCAGGATGGCCTAGAACTCATGGTCCTCCTGCCCCTATATCCCAAGTGCTGGCATTATAAACATTTACCACTCTGTCTGGGTAAAAATGTAAATCCACTCCATGCAGATTATGTTTTCTGAAAAAATAAAATCACAAAATTGTATTGTGTATATGGTATAAGAAAAACTAGAACTGCTTTGTTGGAAAACTCTGGCCTTGCCTTCAGATACAGTATATGTTCTAGGCCGAGAACATGGTGACCATTCCTCATATCAAAATCCTGGCTGGATGACACTCAATTCTCATCAATGACTGAAGTACTACCATCTCTAGTTATTATTTGGTCTGCTTTTACTCAACAACAAAACTACACTAGAGAGATGACTTCAAGAGAATTACTGTTAGTCCCCTATGGACTTGTAAGAACCTAGGAAAGAAATTTAAGTTTGGGCCAGGTATAGTGGTACACACCTTTAATCCCAGCACTTGGAAAGCAGAAGCAGGCAGATCTCTGTTAATCTGAGGTCAGCCTGGTCTACTAGTTGAGAGACCCTGTCAAAAAGAAAAAAAATAATTCAAGTTTGTCTATGAAGGATACACAGTTTACTCCTCCAAATGAGAGTTTTAAAGCTAGAGTCCATGGATTAGAATTTAGAAAACCTTGGGTGATGCTGGTACAGGCCTTTAATCCCAGCACCTGGGAGGCAGAGGCAGGTGGATCTCTGTGAGTTTAAAGCCAGCCTGGACTACAGAGCAGGTTCCAAGACAGGCTGTAAAGCTCCACAGAGAAACACAGTCTTCATTAATTCTATTGTCAGTCTGAGAAGAAAACAGTACAGTCTTCAGATACACTTATGAGAACAGTAAGGGAGTCGTTTTAAAGATTTTTCAGCTTCAAATTGTGTTTGTGATGCCCATGCACATGACTGCTGTTGCCCATGGATGCCAGGGGAAGGTGGCAGATTGACCAGAGCTGGATTTACAGACAGTTGTGTGCTGGTAACTGAACTTGGTTCCTCTGCAAGAGAAGAATAACTGCTGAGCCATCTCCCCAGCCTCCCAAAAGGAGATATTTATTATGAAACCTGCTCAAAATAGTTGACAGCACATGGCCATCATGACTATAGCTCTTGTCCACATATACCAGTCATTATTAACTGTAGGTACCACTAACTCTCCAATTTGATGAACGATAAGGCAGTTGACTGCCTGTATCTATACCTCCACAGAAGTACCAAGCATTAAGATCTGATATATTTCCAAGATCTTAATACAGATATCTCACGAAAGTTAGATCCATACTACACTTCTGTTACAGGTATTTTTTTAAAATATTTATTTAATGTATATGAGTGCTCTATCTTCACATACACCTTTATGGCAGAAGAGGGCATCAGATGCCACTAGAGATGGTTGTGAGCCACCATGTGGTTGCTGGGAATTGAACTCAGGACCTCTGGGAAGAGCAGCCAGTGCTCTTAACCTCTGAGCCATCTCTCCAGCCCGTTACAGGTATTTTTGCCACCTTAATCATACTTACATAAATAGCAATTTCTCCTTTCTTATGCTTTAGAAGTATCCAGATATTCACTAGTTGTCTTCTTTCAAAGCTCATGACTACTCAGGATGTGGGTTTTAAGTTTTGACCACAGAGAATTCCTCAAAAATAAAACACCAATGCTCCAGAGTTATTCCCTAATCTGGTCTCTATCTCCTCTCCAGTGTCTATCAAACTACCTGATGTAGATAAAGGGGAAAGGGAATCTGAAGTCTGGGTTCTCAATTTTAATTCTAGTGCCGTATTAACTGGGTGACTTTGGTCAAGATTTCAACTTAGCTATGACATTCTCAAAAATCATTATTTAGACAACTGGTCATCTAGATACTATTCAAGCCCTCCCCAATTTGACATAAGTCCTACTACTGTCTTTTTTCTCTTGTTCTACTGTTCTATCAAAGAGCAGTTTTGACATCCACCTTTCCTCACACCCTTGGGACCTCTCTGTTAGACATTCCTGTTAGACATTCATCTTTTCTGTGAATAGAATCAACTCTTTTCAATGTTTGTACTAATTCATAGCCTCACACTCTTTGCTCTGGCAGTCACCCAGTTCTTCTCCAGCTTCTCTATAGAGAAACCTACTACCCTCTAACTCCCACACCCTTGTGTATCTTTAATTCTTGAAATTAAGCATAAGATGTCATTCTCCTTCCCAACAAGCCATGTCACTGTCTTTGCCACTATTCTACTGCTGTGAAGAGACACCATGACTAAAGCAATTCCTATAAAAAATAATTGGGGACTTTCTCACAGTTTCAGAAGCTTCATAGATCATCATCATGGCAGGGAGCATGGTGGTCTTCATGGCCCTGGGTCAGTAGCTGAGACATCCTGATCCTCAACCAGAGAGAGACTAGGCCTGGCATGGACTTCTGAAACCTCAACGCCCACACCCAGTGACACTTCCTCCAATAAAGTCACAACTCCTAATCCTTCTCAAATAGTTCCACTCCCTGGGGCCTAAGTATTAGAATATATGAGCCTATGGGGGTCATTCTTAGTTAAAGCTATCACAGGTAGACTGCTTTTGTACTCTATCAAATCCAATGGGCAATTCTTGAACCTTTCAGGATATTTTCTTTCTGCCTGTATGTTCCTATTAATAGATCTTTGAAAAACACAAATAGGAAAACATCCCATATAGGACTACAGTTCTCAAACATTTCATTCTCAGAACTCTCTACACATCCCTAACATTTTTAAGGGTGTAGATCTGAAGAGCCTTGGTGCAAATAGACCTATTAGTATTTTCTCATTGAAACCTTTTGCCATTGCTGAAGTTATTAAACTGTTGTCAATTTGAGGAAACAACTTAAAAAAAAAAAACATTGTAAAGTACTACTGGAACTGGAATTACAGACAGCTGGTTCACAACCATGTAGGTGCTGAGAACCAAACCTGGGTTGCAACAAGTGCTCTTAACTCCTGAGCCATGCTCCAGAGCACTCTCAACTTTTAAAGTCAATTTAATAGAAGCTGGCTACATTTTATTTAACCTATTGACATGTACTGTTTTGAATTATATCAAGAAAATTCATTTTCAGATAGAACCTGGAAAGAAGGTATTTTCAGATAATTTTGATTATTTAGTTTTTGATACATCAAACCTTATAAGCATTAACTACTTTTTGTTTTGGTTTTTTGAGACAGGGTTTCTCTGTTTAGATTTGGAGCCTATCCTGGCACTCGCTCTGTAGACCAGGCTGGCCTCAAACTCCCAGAGATCTGCCTGCCTCTACCTCCCGAGTGCTGGGATTAAAGGCATGCACCACCGACGCCCGGCTAAGCATTAACTTCTTAAAGGTTAATAACAGCATGACAACTGAAAACATATGAATGTGTCCTTACAATATTGTTAGATTAAAATCTATAAGTTCAATTCACACTTTGGATGGACTTGTTTTTTAACCTACATTATGACTTGATAATACTTTATGTCAATCATGTGGTAAATACGGGTTCACTGAATTCTTCAGACCATGTAAGAATTTACATACTTTTTGACAGTACCACAACTCTCATCAGGAATCTTTTAAGGATATTATATATAGTGTCAAAGTTTTCCAAAATTCTAATTTCTTCTGAGCTCAAATTTTTATCACTGGCAACAAACACAGCCAGTCATTTTCTAATGAAGAGACTGGCACATTTTGTTCATTTTTAAAAATCTGTTTAACAAATACTCTAAGTTGAACAACCCTAGTTTGTCAGTGTTCTTTCAAGTAGGGGATGAATTTTTCTTGAAATAAAATCATAGAAATACTTTGACAACCACTCTACCTGGATATTAAGAACAGTGCTCTCCACTAGCTTCCCATTTGTCACAGCACATACTCAAGATTTAGTAAGCTTGATTTTTTATTACTTCCTCAAGCACACTTTTATGTAAACTTGGTTAGTGGGGTGTTGTATGAATAGTAAAATGATGGATACCGCAATTTAATGACACTGCCATGATTCCTACTAAGGTGCCAGTAGCTGTATTTACCCCTACCACTTTTGCATCATGAGTGCAAACACCAACACAGTTTAAAAGCAACTGATGGGACCAAGTGTGCTGGCACATGCCTATAATCCCAGCACTTGGGAAGTGAGGCAGAAGGATCACAAGTTTGAAACCAACCTGGGCTACACAGTCAGTTTCAAGCAACTTGGGCTATTAGATTCTGTCTCAAAAGAAAGGAAAAGTAGCCGGGCATTAGTGGCGCACGCCTTTAATCCCAGCACTGGGAGGCAGAGGCAGGCGAATCTCTGGGAGTTCGAGGCCAGCCTGGTCTCCAGAGCGAGTGCCAGGATAGGCTCCAAAGCTACACAGAGAAACCCTGTCTCGAAAAAACCAAAAATAAAAAAGGAAAAGTACAGGTATTCTAGAATTATGAAATACCTTTGACTTTGGAGACCTGTGCAGGGGTTCACATACCTAGCACTGAGAATTTCTGCCATAAAGACCAAGTTCCTTAACCTTGCCATGAAAAATTCCTTCATCTTAGTAACAGCTTAGGTTTCTTTTTAAAAAGTATTTTAAATGAAAGCTAGCATACATTCAATAAAGAACATGAGACTGAACCATATAACTTAATAAATGCTTGCATATTTGTATAAATCTGAGTACCACAACACAGCAACATAAAAACACTTCTACACTGCAGGTTTTTTCAAAATAAAGACACTTCTACACTGTAGGTTTTTCTGTGCTCTTTATCATCCTCTACACTGCATTTTTGTTTCAGCCCATTCCCCAAGGGCTTATTGTTCAGAGTATATTTGCATGCCTGTACAGCACACGTGGAAGCCAGTGGCTAAGTTTCCTGTTCTTCAGAGGTGTCCATGCTGTTTGCTGAGACAAGGTTTCTCAATGTCCTGGAGCTCATTTCTGTTGGCTTGTTCACATGTTTACTTGTAACTTTTGAGTCAGGGCCTCATGTATCTCAAGCTGGTCTCAAACTGACTATGTAGTAGAGGACAACCCTGAAACTGATTTTTCTGCCTATACCACCCAAGTGCTGGAATTATAGGCATTAAGTGCTATTCTCTGTGTTACGTGGTGCTAAGAATCAAATCCAGGACATCTTATGCATGACAGGTAAGCACTCTACTCTTAGTTAAGCTATATCCTAGTCTAGTCTAGCCTATTTTTGGACTCCTTATAAATGAAGTCATAGAACAGGTAATCTTGTTCTCTGGGGTCTGGCTTTTCAAATTATTATTTTTTTTGTTTTGAGAAAGGGCCTCACTATGCAGCTTCAGCTGACCTAAACCTCAGAAGATCCATCTGCTCTGCCTTCTGAGTGATGGGATGTAAAGGCATACAACCCCACACCTAGGAGGTCTAGCTTCTTCATTATTATTCCAATACAGGGACTACTAAAGCCTTGTGACTTGAAAGTGCTCTATTACTGAGCTACATAAGTACCCTTTTAACAAATTCTTGACAGAGTCTAAAGTGTCCATTCTGGCCTGCCTCTATCTCCCAAGTAGCTATAATTATAGGTATACACCAGTCAGTATGAAATTTCTTCATGTTAACAGATGGGGTTAATCATAACTTATTCATAATACTACTTATGGACATGTAGCAAAGAATTCAAATAGTAGATATTATTGCTGTCCTCTGGCTTTTACGGTTCTTCTCCGTATCTTTGGACTGTAATAAATCTTAGCCACTGGTATAACTACTATTATCCCTACAACCTCACCTGAGCATGGTTCTTGGGATTACCTGACCATCAATGGGTATTTGTTGCCATCATTATCATCTTGTTCTTTAGATTTTAATATTCTCACTAAGATTCTGAGTATTGTTTTAAAAATATCACACTTACCAGACAGTGGTGGTGCATGCCTTTAATCCCAGCACTGCAGTGGCAGAGGCAGGCAGATCTCTGTGAGTTTGAGGCCAGCCTGGCCTACAGAGCAGGTTCCAAGACAGGCTCTAAAGCTACACAGAGAAACCCTGTTCTGAATAACAAAAATAATAAAATCACTTATCTTCCTCTTGTGTGTGCTCACACACATTCATAAGGGTCAGAGGACTACTCTTGGGAGCTGATTCTCTACCTCTGCTACATAGGTCACAGGGATCAAACTCAGATTATCTGGCTCAATGTCAAGAGTTTCTACCTGCTGAACTGTCTCCATGACTCACTGTTAACTATTTCTATGCATACCTTTTTTATAGTCAGATGCACTTGTTTCTCCTGTATGTTCCTTTATGGTACACTTTTGAATTAAAATTTTAGTGATATTGTACTAGTTCCCTAAAAGTCACCTTCTAGTCCATGCTGCTCAGATGAACACATTATTTCTTTTAAACACATAATATCATTTCTTCCCTCACTAAGCCTGTTTTGGCAAAGCCTTTAATTTTTACATAACTACCCATGTTATTTCTGTATAAATTTACTTTTACTTACAATATAGCAGAAAACTTTTTACATGCCTGTGTTCCCATTATACGACTGACTCCTTGAAAGAGAGGGACTATTTATTCTCAGAGTAACCCTTGGCATATGATGAGAAAAGAGTTTTTAATTTTTGATTCCTGAGTGTTGTATTATACTGTTCATGGGTTCTGTTTTTGTTTGTGTGGAATTGTTTTTATTTTTGATTGTGAGCCTGGCCTTTAACAGCTGAGATATCCCTCCAGATTTTAATCCAAATTTAAAACCCCAAATTCTGAAGTGACTGGATGGTAACAGTTTTGACGGTGAGAAGAAAAAGACTTATGACTAAACTCTTTATCTTGAGAAGGTGAAGACAGAAAGGATTCACTAAAACGTTCTCACCAGAACAATAATCCACTAAGGACCAAGGACCAGGGAGCTATGTCCAGGAAGCAAAAGTAATACCAGCAAGATAGAGCACCACAAAAGTGACAGGTATGGATGGATACACAACAACAGCTGAGAAGGACGGTGGGGAAAGCAAACTGAAAGTATTCATGAAAGGTAATGGAGAAGGAAAGGAAGCATGTAAGGGCCACAGCAAGCACAAAGTATGCAATTATACCTAGACTTCACAGTTCTAGAAGCTAGAAGTTTCCAAAGGTAAGTTCCCATCTTTTCCAACAATGTATTTCCCTAGCAACACTCTGTAACAAGCCTAGTGTGATAGAAAACAGAAATAGTCAAACAGTTCTTGCATAAAAGATAGCACTAGAGCAGTAGTTTTCAACCTGTAGGTTGTGACCCTTTGGGGGTTGAACGACCCTTTCACAGGGGTCACTTAAGACCATCAAAGTATCAGATATTGACATTATAATTCATAACAATACTAAAATTACAGTTATAAGATGATAGCAACAAAAATAATTTTATGGTTGGGGGTCACGACAAAACGAACTGTTATTAAAGGGTCACAACATTAGAAAGGTTGAGAACTACTGCTCTAGAGTCTCACATTTAGTTGGAAAACATGTTTACTAATTGTGTAAAGGAGTAGAATTAAATTAACTCTAATAGAAGAGCAAAGGAATGAACTAATTCTGTTTTAGACTCTGAAACCTGAAGCTGGAGAGATGATTTAGTTGGCAATCTTCTTGCTATATATGCATGAAGACCTGGGTTCAAATCCACAACACCTGTATAAAAAGCTGGGCAAAGCAGCATGTTCCTGTAATCACAGGACAAAGAGGCCCAGAGTGTTAGATCCATGCAGCCCTTGGTGAACTAGCCTAGCTGAACTGGTGAGCTCTAGGTTCAGTGAGACCTGCCTATAAAATACAGAAAGTGGTTGAAACACCAGAGATGTACCCTCTAGAACACACATATACCAACACAAATATATACACACATACATACACACACACACACACAAACACACACACACACCCCTACATTTAACATGCATCAGATAGATCAATGTCTAGATCTTGAGAATAAACAGCAGTAAAAAAAAAAAATCCAAAATTTGTTCAGACAGACAAGTGGGTACAGCTATGGAAATTCATTGCCCCCCACCCCACCCCCCGCCATACAGAGGGGCAGGAAGGAGCCAAGAGGCTGAACCATAGGAATACAGCACCAAGATGGAAAAATAAAAAGCATGTAAGTGCCGAGACCAAATGGATCAGACTGAAAAAGTAGGAAGTTTCAATCTTAGGAATTAGGAATTAAACAGGAATTAAGTAAAATAAAATCAACATAGCAGAAGGTCAAGGTGTAACAATCTAGATGAAACACCCAGGCCTGAAGAAATGAGCTCCAGTTCTTGCTATATAACCAACTGCTACATAAAATTAAAAACAATCATTTAGAAATAAGTCTAAGCCTCCCCCTCCCCCATCCATTAAAGAGTTAGAAATTATAACCTGCACTTGGTGTCAACTCCAAAGTATACCAGCAGACAGGTCTCCAACATGTTTTGAGCTTTAAAACACTTCCATGATTATAGCTTTAATTAATAATAATAACTCAGGAGAAAAGGCCAACTCAGAACACAGATGGTATCAGAGCCCAAACTAAAATGTAGGGTGCATAGGTGTAACAACAAAGTTTTGTATCAAAACATATAACCTCTTCATACACACATACACACACCTGCCCACCAAGGTAAAGGAAGGTTTTTTTTTTTCTCACAACCTTATCAAAGGAGACTGTAGGGAGCTGTGCTAAATCCATCCAGATGGTACCATACCAGCATATTGTGCTGGTGAAAAATAAAGAGATCAGTAACGCTATTAGTCAAGTTATTCCTAAAATTAACAGTGAGCCCATTTTTAGCACTCAAGTCAATCTTTAGACCTAACCTTCTGAGGAGTCTCCAGTTACCTCAAGGGAAGTCAGCACAAAAGGCCTTAAAAATAAAAACAAAGAGTGTTGACTCAGTGTACTCTAAAAGAGCTACTTGGCGCTAGAAATGTCTCAGTGGTTAAGAGCATTCGCTGTTCTTGTAGAGGACCTGCATTTAGTTCCCAATACCCACACAGGGACTCACAACCATCCATGGACACACACATGGTGCACATATATGCATTCAGGCAAAAACAAACAAAAAAAACAAGCAAATCTTTTCAAAAGGAGCTATTCAACCCATAAGGAAATAATCAAAGAAGTGAAGTTGAAATCTAAACTATTCAGTCAGGAACAGGAACAATCCCACCCTAGCACTTAAAAACATACTGAATATTAAGGCAGTAGCATAATCCCTAACAAGAATCTTTTTAAATCCCGGTAACACCAAAGAATTATAAATTACATCTATAATGTTATTTCTAAAAATGAAATGTGAGTATCAACTTCTCATGAAAATACCTTCCTATACCTTCAAATACCTTCCTGACACCTATGTTCAAAACCTGGAACCTACATGGTGTAAAGGAGAGAACGGACTCCTCCATCTCACTCACACACACACACACACACACACACACACACGTACACATGAGTGCAAATGCAAAGTAAATGCAAAAAATATGAAATAATACACTTATCATACACCTGTGTACTGAAATCAAGAAATACCTACTACTCAGTGGTCCTATCTTCAACATAAAAACTTTCAGCACTTGGGGTCTGTGCTTAAGAAGATGAGACTTTCATAAGCAGCTTTTAACTGAAACAGATTGCAAACAACGGCTGGGGGAAACAAAGGAAATTTCCAATGCTGCACTGTGGGAAGCAAAGGAGGTGGAGTTAGTAGCAGCATCCAAGGACTTAATGAATGCCAAAAGGGTGCAATCAATACTTCTTGGTTTTAAATCAAACAACAGATTAAAAACCCAAATTATTCATATAACTGCTTCACCCTAAGCTCTATGTCCAACCCCACTTCTCATTTGTCCCTGGTGCTTTGGGGCAAATTCTACCCAGAGTCAGTTCAGTTTAGATCAGGAAAAGCATATTTATAGATGAGATTACCACAGCTGTTCCAAAGCAGAAAAAAAAAAATTGTTACTTGATCCTGACTCTCTTATTGCCTCCACCACTAGCTACAGAAGATAGGAGTCTAAACATTAGGACTGGAGTTATGAATCCCCACCTAACTTTAACAAGAATTACAAATTCACTAATTTGCCCTTTAAATGGATATAATTTTAGGTCAATTATGTAAGGGACCTCAAATCATCGAATGAAGCTTACACACACAACACTTAGCACTAAAATATACATTAGCAAAGAACTTCCATATAGACGCCCTAGATTCACCTACTGCTCTCTGCTTTCCCAATCGGCTAATACTGAACTCAGACCTGATTGCTTGGCTGGTAGAGGCTAAGGTCAGGCAACAGTTGAAGTTCCTATCTTTACTAAAACCTTCCAAGCATGGGTAAAGAAGCTGCCTTGTTTATATTAGAGCCTGTTTTCTCATGTAAAAAGCCAAATGCTAAAGGCTTTGAATATACTCACTCCTCCTTTAAAGCCTTAAGAGCAAGATACAGAAATAAATGTTCCTTCTAGACCCTTCCAACCTCTACTAGCATGACTAGATATAATGCTGACATAAAGATACTAAGCCTTGCCCAGAATTAAAGACCCAGTCCCTCATTCCTGGGTAAGGGTCCTTTTATGCCCTGGGAGATTAACATTTACAATTTTACAATTTTCTGCACACACAAAAAAATCAAACAACAACAAAACCCACCACCAATAGAAAAAGCCCAGCCCAGACTAAGCCAGGTTTATTACTCAGGAGGAGGCTGCTGTAGGTGGGTTGGGAGTTCAAAGTCAGCCTAAGTCACATAAGGAGACCCTGCAGATATGGTACCCAGAGGAGGGAGAGAGTGAAAGAAAGGGGGGAGAGGGGAGGGGGAGGGAGGGAAGGAGGGAGGGAGGGATAGAGGGAAGGAGGGAAGGAGGGAGAGGGAGAGGGAGTAGGAGGGAGAGAGGTACAAAATTTTAAGTCTTACTAATTCTTGGAAATCTAAGAGGCATCACTAGAAGAGTTTTAGTTAAGACAGAAAAAGTGAAATTAAACATCACTCTACTTTTATCAGTCTTAAAACAATTATATAAAATTTGAGTGTTGGCAAGATGGCTCAGCAGGTGAAAAACACTTGAGTCTGGAGCCCTAGGACCCTGTGCTGAAAGGACAGAATTGACTCCTGCAAACCATTTTCTGATCGCCCCACACATGCACACTCTGGCATGCACACAACTTCCAACACACAATTACTAAAAAATACAATAAAAATTAAAACCAATTATATCATTTCAAATCTGCCTTGTCTGAGGAAAAAATTACTGAAATTTTATCTATGTTGAAAATGAAAGTCTTTTGTATAGAAGGTTGGGAAGAGCCTTTCTTCAGACCTCTGGCTCTCGGGATCATCAACTAACTGCTCTGACACATCATGGAATGGTAGACACAGCACATTCCTTCCAGGCACTAATGCTCACAAGACCTATACTGACTTCCACAGCAATAGGAGAATGCTACCACTACAGTTAGAGTTCATGATGTAAAAATGGGACCAGCCCACAGACCCAGTCATCCATCACCAATAACCTTTTGATCCTTGACAGGCACACAAGTAACTGGTTGGGATAAAGCAACAAAAAGATCCAGGATCTCATTCCATCACTTAATAAGCTTTGGGAGTTGATATTTGAGCCTCAACTGTAAGACAGGGAACTCTATATAGAGATATCTACAGACAGACTCCAAACCAGTTTTCAGGTTGAACCCAACCTTATTGTTATTTGGTTATTGCTACACTTAAAAGCCAGGGATTCATCAAAATGGGGGGAGGGTGTCAAAGGTCCACCAACTCCGGGTGTGCAGTTGTTTTTCAGTAATCAGTTAATGACTGTTTCTTTTAGAGAGGCATATACATATACACTATAGGTCAGTGGGTGCTACTCTTCCCTCATCTTCAACTCATTTTACCGTTGTATAATCCGGGTTTATAATCCTCCTTAAGGATGTTTTACAATGAGTCGATGGTGCGTGATGAAAACACTTATTGAGGCAGTTATTATCAATAGCTCTTTGTTAACAGGTTTGGTGTTGTTCTTACCATCGTACAACTTCTTCCTTCACACTCTGAGAGGACCTCAGGACCATTCCTAACGACAAATGTCCCCATGATCATTAACTGCCTGTGTCAGCTCTCTAACTCTTATCTGTTCCCTTCCACACTGGGGAGCCTCTTGCCAGGAAGCTGTCTGTAGAACAATCATTGGGAGGGGATGCAAGTGTTTTTATACTCAAGGCTGACTTACCTATATCTGTCAGCTTTCTATCAACAGAGCATTCAGTGTCAAATAACTTGAATTGAGATAACTGTGCAAACTCTGGGGTGGAGTGTGGTAAACCATACAGAAAATGCTCTGTGAATCCCAGGCAAGTTATTAAAAGGAAGGGTAAATGATCAGTGGTGAATTCTGAACACTACTATCCTTAGGCCTCCTGACAGACTGGAGCCCCCAGTATGCATCAGAAGTCAGCCGTCCATCTCTTCTACATAACAGGAAAACAATCACCAGCTTGTATTTCTGAGGTTTTGTTTTGCCCGTTTTTCTTTCTTTCTTTCTTTTCTTTTTAAACACACAGTTCATATTCCTACACTCACACAGAACAGAAGCAAGAAGTGAAAACTCTCATCAGCACAGTCTGTGTTGGTACATGTGGGCCCAGTCACCTCAGAGATGGCCTGGAGAAAGCCGGTACATGCATGCCTTCCCAGAGCACTAAACCCGACCCACTTGCCTTGGCCCCAGCAAATGACGCAGACCAGCAGTTTATCCAGGTGCCAGAAGAGAGTGGGGAGGCAGCACGGTAGCCAGGGAGACCAAAAGAAGCAGTTGCCAGAGAAATGCGTTCATCAGAGTCGGCCTGGAGGCCGCTGTGGGGGATGGGGAGGCCTGAGGCAGGCAGCCCTGGGCTAATCCGGGTCTCGGGTGCTTCCGACTTTTTCCACACGCTTAATTCTATCTGAGGGCAGAGTACAGTGGGGTACAGCCTGCAAGACGCAAAGGGCTACTCCAGACCATGGCGCTCACACACGAAGCTGCACAGTTCCCTGGAGCCCAGGTGTGCCATGCTTCCTCGTGTTGAGGGCCACTTGCAGGAACTGTGGCCTTATAGGGTCCCCTGGAAAGGGAAGCTCAATATCGTGGTGACTGGAACCGCAGAGCAACCCACGCGGGTGGCAAAGGCCCGAGCAACACACGGAGCGAGCGGCCCACCACCAAAGACACTTTCCTGGCCTGGGTCCCCTTGCCTCAGGGATCCGAGGCAGGCGTGGGCCTTTCCCGGGGTGGCGTCTAGGCCCCAGTGAAGCTGCCTGTCAGCCCTACCCCCGCCCAGCTCCCCCAAACCTGAGGCCATTGCTGGAGGCCACGCGAACCCATCTACACTCCGACACCCCCAAGTTTGGGCACCTGGCCTTGCCGCCTGAGAAAAGCTGAGAGACACCCGCGAGGCCACATGAGCGCGTCTGGCCAGGCCGCAGAGTGAGGAAAGTGGACGCCGCCGAGGAGGAGGAGGACGACGACGAGCAGGCTCCACGCCAGCGCCCCCTCGCGGGCTGCTTGGCTCCTCCTCCCGGCCCGCGCCCCCAGACCCGCCAGGTTCCCGGGGCTAGCCCTCGAAGCCGGGTCACACGCACGCGCGACCTCACCTGGCCCGCTCCACCCTCAGGGCTCGGGCTCCAGAAGCAATCGAACGTGTGAAGCCACGTGACTTCCCCGGGCTCGGAAAGCGCGCGGCCCGCACGAGGGGCCCGAGTCCTCGGCTTTAAAGGAGCCATATCGGCGGCGCCGTCGTGGCGCGCGTCCCCGAGCGCGGACCCAGCCTGAGGGGCTTCCGCTGCCCTCCGCGCCGCCCGCCGCGAGACGCCAGCTCCTGCCTCCCACGGGACGCCGAGGCGGCTCTGGAGAGACGTGAGCCGCCGGCGCCGCGGGCCGCCTCGGCTCTCACGTGCGACGGCTGCGGGAGGAGGAAGTGTCGTGGACGCCCGGCTTCCCTTCCGCGCGGCCAGCTCCCGTCTGGACATACGTTCGAGGCCACCGGGAGTCTGCAAGCGCAGCTCCGAGGCCCCAGCGGCCGCCCCCGGAGGGCCGCGGCGCCTTTAAGCCCAAAGGCCTGAGTCACGAGGAAGCTCCCTGCCCCCCCTCGCCCCACACCGCTCCACGAGGCCCACGACCGTGGGCATGTGACCGGCGCCCCGCCCGGGACGCTCGCCGGGGCGGCGGTGGGGGCCTGTGGGGCGGCGAGACAGCGAGCGGACCGTTAGCTGAGGCAGCCGGGACAGCGGCCCCGCCCCGCCCCGCCCTGGCGGCTCTTACCAGAGAGAACGCCATGGGGTCCGGCGTCGCCCTGAGGGACCAGCGGGCGGGCGGCGGGCGGGCCGGCCGGCCGGCGGGTCTGTGCGGCGCGGGACGCACACACACGTGGGCACTATTTTTGCAGCGAGCGGCGCGCGACTCCGCGCCCCGGCGGCTTATAAAGCTCCGCACAGGCGCTGGCCTGATGAGGAGCACCTGTGTCGGCCCCGCCCGGCCTCGCCCCGCCCCCGCCCCCGCCCCCTGCGCTCCTTCCAGCCGTCCATACCCGCGCTCCACCGCCCACCCTGGGCCTGGGGACCCAGGCGGGGGCGAATTCCGAGGCTCAAGCCGCTGCAGGCCACCTCTACCTCTAGGAGCCAGGAGATCCAGGCCTGAGCACGCCCCTCACCCAGAGATCCAGGCCAAGTCACTCTCCCGCAGGCCTCAGTTTCCCTCACTGATCTACAAGCCTCTGCGATGCAGCTGCGGTGGTGATGTGCGGCCTCCTTAAAACCGTATAACCACGCCCCTCCTTTTCTAGTGACCTCTCGGATGGAAGCCCCATTGCACGAACCCAGCACCCCCACCCCCCACCTGCAGCAGACACGCCCTCACTTCAGACCGACTGCAACTGCATCTCCGGCGAGCTGGACCAGGGAGCGCAGGCGTCAGGGGATTCCGGAAAGTTCCAAAGACAGCAGCGATCCTCTTTGGATTGCAGTTCCCTGTGGGAAACCGCTTCCGACGCTCCCGCCAGATATGATAGAGCGCTTTACTGAGAAAATTCGGGGCAGGAGATCAGGGTGAGCCCGGCTGTTGTTTAGAAAGGCGTCATGGGCCAGCTGGGGCTGGAGCGGACCGGAAGCCCAAGCGAGCGCAGAGGCGGAGATGGCATTCCGGGCTGGAGACCAGGGAAGGCGGAGAGGGAGGACTGCACTGAGCGGCCCAATCTGACTAGGATTCAGCTAATGCATGCTGATACCACAGGAGGGAAGCCTGAGCCCAGTTTATGAAGGGCTTTTATTCTGCAGCTAGCTGGAAACTAGTAACGAATGGAGAACAGAGCTTGGAAGTTGTTTGTCTCTTTTAAGGTGTTGCTGGAGACTTAGAGGTTGGCACTGGAGTGGATAAGAAAGGGACCAGAGTTTATTGAACATTTCTAAGTGGTTTATATGTTACACTATTTATTAAGCACGTATTATACTGAAGGTTTCTCCTGACAGGTAGGAAAGAAGACGCTGCCAACTACTGGAAGGTTTGTGAGGCAGGTACTGTAGGTTTCTGCCCAGGGTGATAAGAAAGGATGCTTATGGCTCTAGTCTAGTGTGCTGTTCTGAGGAGAAGAGGGACAGATGCATTGAGTTGAGGGAACTCAATGACAACGAGGACTAGCTAGTCTTCATCTTCGTGCCTTCCTAAGAGCTGCTGTCCTAAGTAGAAAGGGTGATGTCTGTAGGGGAACCCATACCCCTAGGAGCAGCCCACCCCCAAGTCCCATCTTGGGCAGCAAGCAGCATAGGCCTGATACTCCAAACCTTATGTTTCTTGCTTGTCTTCTCTCCCTCTTCTGAGAGAGTGCTACACTCAGATGCCTACAACATAGGAACTTTAAGTGAGGGTGTGTGAGGTGCTTGGAAAGCCCAAGGCACACCTGGAAGGGCTGGTCAGCCAGCCATGTTGGCTTAGGCCTGTCATCTCAATACTATCAAGGATGAGGCAGGAAGATTGCCTTGCATTGGAAGGCAGCTAAGAACTACTGTTTGAAGAAAGTCTGCCTCAAAAATAAGTGGAAGGGATGGTTAGCTGATAAGCATCAAGTATGTCCGAAATGTGAATTTTAAATCCAGGGTCACCATGTACCTTCGTGGCTGCCAATTTGTGATCCTTCACATCCCGTCCTCCTTGGCCCCAAAGTTAAGCAAGATAAGAATCTGAGACTTGAAATGGCACCTAAAGGCCTATGGGAATGAGTATCTGAAAACAATAATAAACTTCCAGGCTCCCAGCATATAAGAAAGTAACTTTGAACGTGAATTTCTGCTGAATTTCTTGCCGAAGCAGTAAGAACACAGTCTTTCTGGGCACTCAACCATGTGCTTAGCACTCTTCTAAGGCCTTCACTTGTGTTAACTCATTTGGTAGGTGAAGAGACATGTTCAAAGAAGTAACTTGTGCTTGGCTTTAGCTGTTTGGGAGACTGAGGCAGGAGGATTGCAAATTTAAAGGCAGCCCAGACAACTTAGCCTGTGTGCCCCCACCTGACCCTGCCACCTACACCCCAGACTCGAGAGTAGAGCTGGGAATATTATCAACAAGATCCCTTGTATAGTACTCCCCAGACTCCAGGGTCAATCCCGTACCACAAAAGAAGGCAATTAAGTAACTCGCTCAAGGACCCCTTGCCAACAGGAGAAAAAAGCAAGAACTCCAGCTGTACAGTTTTCCGTTTTCAGTCTGATGAACATAAAACTTATAGCATCTCCAACCTCCTTTCCCATTTCACGTTTGTTATTTATTTGTGTGTATATATGGACAGAAGTGGAAGTCAGACGACAACTTGCAGGAGTTTGTTCTCTCCTTCCACTATGTGGGTCATGGGGCTTGAGTGCAAGTCAAGTGTGGTGGCAGATGCTTTTACCTTAGCTGGAGAGTCATCTCCCCCACCCCTCCCACACACCCTGTTTTTTGAACAGGCTTTCACATTGGCCTTGAACCTCTGATGCTCCTGCCTCAACCTCATGAGTGCTGTGATGACAAGTGTGCACCACCATGCCCAGGTTGCTTCTAGCACCTTTGTGTGTGTGCTTCCATGTGAAGTATCAGTCTCAGCTGAGTGGCTGCTCCCAGGATGGGGTTGGGGAGTGGGGTGCATACTTGGCTATGCCAACAGATTCTACAGGAAGCACAGTCCTAACTAGAAGGCATCCACTATGTGCCACGCAGAGAGTGGAAGATGATAGTGCCAGAGTCAAGTCACCATGGTCACTGGCAGAAGTGTCAGAGATGAGCAGACAACAGGAGAATCATCCATTCTTCAGTCAACAAACATCCCTCGAGTCCAACATGCCTGGCACTGTCTCTGCAGTTAGTTTTAAGTGTAACTGGTTAGTTATTTTCAGTTTTAAATTGCATGTAGTAGAGGGGTCAGAGAGACTATAGTTTTCTTTTTATTGCTACATATAAAAGTACAGGGCACAGTAAGAAGGCAGAAAGCTAAAAGAATAAAAAAGGAGGTTACTGGGAGAAAATGATTTCCTAGTTTCAAGAGACCAGATGAGAAAACAATCATTTAGGAAATCAAGACCACAGGGGAAGATGGACATGAAGTATCATTCAAGTTCAAGTTTCATCAGCCTCTTTATTGAAGAAACAATAGGGTTTTGTTGTTAGTTTGTTTTGATAAGAGAAAATAGATCAGTGTGACAGGATGCCTCAGTGAGTGAAGTACCCATCAAAAGCCTAATGACCTGAGCTCAATTCCCACAACCCTCATAAAAGTGGAAGGAGAGAACCAACTACACCAACTTGTCCTTGACCGCCACCTGCACAGAGAGTAATAAATCTTAAAAAATTATCTTTTAAAAAGATATGGGATCAGCCCCACTTTTATCAAAAAATAAATGTAAATTTTAAATAGTTAAATATATAAATGTGAAAAGCTGTTCTTGGAATTTTAAAGAAGAATATAAGAGGACATCTTTATTTTAATTTGTTGTTTTGATTTGTTGAGACATGTAGCCCAGGATAGTCTTGAACTGAAATTCTCATCCTCCCAAATGCTAGGATTATAAATCTATGTTACCAGCCTTGGAGAGAGCATTTCTATTGCCTCAGTCTGTGGACAAATTCTGTTAATTAAAAATAAGAATAAAATATAAAGGACAATGATAAATTTTACCACACTGGAGTTTAAAACTTTATGAAAAATATTTAAAACTAGAAAAGGTGAGCTATAGACTCATATTTTTGATGCATACCAAGGTCTTCAAAGATCTAAGATAGTGTGGATATCTAAGAACTTCTATTCTCCACAACCCAATCAATTAAAACGTTCTGTGAGAAAATTATCCCAAGATCAAAAAATGTGTATGCACACATGTGTGCTTATGCAGAGACCTTAAGTTGACATTTGGTGTCTCCCTCCATGGCTTCCCCCTTTTCTCTCTTAAAAGATAGTCTCAGTGAGATTGGAGGAGATCACTGTTTTGGCAACACTAACCCTTGAGTCCCTGGGATCCTGAGATTGGACTGCTATGTGGGTGTTGGGGATTCAAACTCAGATCTTCAAGCTTATGTATCAAGCACTTAACCCAGAGCAATTTCCCAATCTGTCTGTGTTGATATTTCTTAGAGATTTGCCTCTAACCTCTATCAAAGCTGATTCATACGTAAAAATTATTCTAAGTTCAGCATCTACGTCCCACCTCGGACAAACAAGGATAAAAACAGAAATCCTGGAGGTAGAATCCTCCAGGCTCTGCTGAAATCGGCAGCTCCAGCTGCTGTCTGGTGCCACAGTGCCTGGCAAATCCCCAGAGCCAGATGCAGGGCTGTCCCTTGGTACTGCTTTTGTTCTCTTTCCCTAACAGGAGAGCCACACCTATTTCCCCTGGCATACTTCTGAACAGATGGGCACTTAAGTGGCAGGGCACCAGGATATACAACAAGGATCTAGAGTCTTGGTCACAGAGGACCGGAATCTTTGCCTCAACATCTCAAGCTATTCGTGCCTAAAGCTGTTCTCCACAACCCAGTCAATCACAGTGTTCTGAGAGGAAAGCATCCCTAGATAATAAATACCACGTTCAAGTAATAGTGCAAGCTCTAGTCAGGGGAGGGGTGATCATAAACCCGTTAGAATAGTAAAGGCTCTGAGAAGGCCTGTGGGAAATAGTTACTTCATTTAAATCAGTAATTCCTCCTAAACTTATTTGATCATAACTTTTTTTTTTTCTGGTTGAATCCCTATTGCTCACCTGGGAAAGGTATCAGGGAAGGCCCCGCAGGCTTGTCACAGGTGTGGAGGCTCTAATCCTCACTATTTGGTGTCAGGCACTCGGGGTGCCACAGTGTCTATTCAGGACTGAGTGCCCAGAATCTGGATCTGGGTTTGTTGTCATTTTTTAATGTTAAAGACTGCTTCCTGCATTACATTTACATTTTTTCTACATGTATTTTACTCATTTGTGTACTGGGTAGGGGGTGCTGTGGTGGCACAGCACACGTGTGGAAATTAGAAGACAACTTGAAGGAATTGGTTCTCCCCTTCCACCAGGTGCAACGAGGATTGACTCAGGTCATTAGGCTTAGAAGCAAGCACCTGTGTCTGCTCAGCTAACTGGATGGGCCCTGGAATCTATTTGTGAACAGGATAGGATCCCCAAGAGACTGAAGAAAGCTATCTTGAGAAGCATGGCTGTACATCTTCTGTTCCTCCTCCACTAAGATGGCCAATTGGGTCATCTCCCAAGCTGGGAGGGGAGCAAAGCTTCAGGTCCTCTATCCACATATAATTGATGTATTTTGAACTGCACTGTATATTTGGGGAATTCCCCATATGATAAATCCCTTCTTCCCAAAGGGCTTATGAGGGAAACCAAGGCAAACTGCCAGCCACTAATGGGACTTGCTTCTTCTCACACTTAGAAAAGGACTGTCAGGAGGGGGCTGGGAAGCTGGCTCAGTGGTTAAAATGCTTGCCAAACAAGTGGAGGGACCCCAAAACCACGTAAACACTGTATGATATGTTCGTGGCAGTCTACCTTTAATTCCAGCCAGGGAAGGTGGAGACAAGATTCCCAGAGTGAGCTGGTTGGGGACACTAACAATATCAGTGACCTCTGGGTGTGATTGAGAGGCCCTGCCTGCCTCAGTGAGTAAGTTGGAAGAATGAGCAAGAATGATGACCAACACCAACTTCAGACCCAGACATGCATGTGCATATACACACAATTATGTGTACACATAACACAGTGTGTCCACAAACATGCAATACAGTCACACACAAATATAAAGAAAAAAAGACCATTTTTTAAGACAAAGATTACACAGTTCAGGCTGGCTTTGGATTTATGTGACTGAAGACAACCCTGAACGTCTGGCCCTCCTGCCTCCACTTCACAAATGCTGGAATTCCAGGCTAGTGGTACCACACTCCACTGAAACTGAGGAATTCTTCTAGCTCTACCTGTCCATGCTTTCCTAGATGTCTCTTGCTTAGAGATTCTGACACACTCCTGCCTAGAGGTGGTCTCTTCAGGTACCAACCAGAGTCTCCCTGAGAGCCATGTCCAGCTTTCCCTACATGATCACAGGGTCAAACAGAGTCATTCTTGGTAGTTCTTCCCCCAACCCCTTAGAAGGAAGGGTGAGCCAGAACCTAGGGAGAAGGCATTTTATTAAGGTTTTGCTACATAGATACCTACAGAATGCTGAGACAAGGGATTGCTGAAGGAGCAGCTACTGTCTTCCTCTGCAAAGTCACTAAGAAACTCATTGGAAACAGGTGGGAAGGAGACAATGCCCCCACACTAGGTGGGTAATAGGATGGAGGGAGGAAAGTAGAGGAGAGAGATGCATGAGCAAATGTCACAGGGAGGGATAGGTGAAGACCAATGAGGTCCCGATGCTGAGGAGTCACTGGGTCAGAGCCTGTATCACGTCCTTCACCAGCATGGTGCCAATCACCATCTTCTCACTGTTGACAGTCAGCTGAGCAGGTCCAGCTGGCCGGGCATCCAGAGTCAGCAGGACCAAGCTCCCACTGGTCAGTGTCCTCCCTGCAAACCTGGGGTGGGAGCAGAGGAAAGGGTGGGAGGAGAGCTGCCGACGATGACTGTTTGGAAGTAGCTCAGCCCTAGGGCTTGGGCCCTCCTTCAAGCCAGGCTCCAGCAGAGCCCCTCTCTGCCCCTCTACTAGTACCTGTACTCATCAGATGTCCCACAAGGAACACGACCCAGGTTGGCAGTGGCGGTCACTTTCTGCACCACCATGTGGTCATTCCGACAGGTGTCTGGCAGTGTGAGCTTCTCTGTGATCTCATTCATGCCTGTCAGCTTTCCTGGGGGCAGAGGTCATGATGAGGGCAGAGGCTGTGGTGGACACAAGCTAGCACCTACACCAGCTAGCTGAACATCCTCACCAAGCTCTCCCAGGCTCTGCAGGTCAGAAACATCCTCATCAGCCTTCTATTTGCCCTTTCTCTTTCCTCTGAAGCTTCTCCATTCTCCTCTCATTTCAGGAAACAGACACACTTGCCTGTTTCTCTCACACCATCCATCCTTAGCCAGTAACATCATCATGCCACTGGCATCACTCTGGTCATGCACAAGTCTACCCATTTCTGAGAACTCCTTTCTGAAAGGGAGAGTGTTCCTCAAGCCCTGCTCTCTCCCCATTCATGGCCAAGGTCCTCCAAAGGGTATTCCAAAGGCTCTCTCAAGTCACTGCAACTGTCCTGTCCCTCTTTAGTAACCTGCTCTTTCTGAGGCTGGCATGCCAAATCTGGAAGTGTTTGGTCATTGCCGCCTGCAGGTACCCCACAGCACCTTTCTGCCCTGTCATCTCTCTCTGCTCCCTCCCTTCCCCTTTCTCCTGTAAAAGGCAGGTTTTCCTTACTTGCTTCTCAACCCCTCACCCATGCCACCACTGCCTCTAGGTCAGGGTGATGTCACACACACTCACAGCTGCCATTCCCACCTCTCTGCTTGTGACTCCAGCCTTTAGGTGTTTGCTAAGCACTGACCTATATATTCAATCACACCCAAACACCTCCCCAAATGTACTTCAAAATGGCCTTTCCCCAAGACTAAGCAGGTTCCTCTCTTGCCTGCCTTGTTCTTTCTTCTAGATCAGGGGTATGACAAATTTTAGACTGTAAGTCAAAGGTAGTCCACTACCCAAATGGCTTGCAATTGTTTTGTTGCTTTAAAAAAAAAAAGCATTGGGTGAAAATTCAAGAGAAGATGATCATTTCTTGAAACTTGAAAATTAAACAAAATTTAAATTTCCCAAACTTATAAATAAAATGTTGTTGAAAACACAGCCACATTCATTCAGTTAACTATTCTCTGTGGCTGTTTTATTTGACAGCAGTGGAGCTAAGTCATTACAACAGAGACCACATGACTCTTGAAGCCTTAAACATTTACTTTCTGACACATCACAGTAAATGTTCACCACCTGCTCCAGGTGAAAGGGCACTGCTCATCTCCATGTCAAGCCAGGGATTCTAGAGTCAGACTATGGTCCACCTCTTCTCCCTCTCGGGGCTACTATTTGTAGCTTCCCCTTCCCAGTTGAGGCCAGAGCTGTGTGAAGCTGTGTCTCCTCCCCTGACGTAGTGTTACCTCTTTTGCTTCTTTACTCTTAACTGTGAATATTACCAGGCTGTTCTTTCTGAAGCAGAGGACAGAGCTGTTCTCCTGCTTCCCCAACTCCTCAACTGCCAGAAAATGAAACCTGGTATCTTTTTTCTCCCAGTAACTTCTGGAACCCCTTCTCACTCTGGAATCCTAGGACCAAAAGCCTTTAATAACATTCAGGGCTCCTCAGAACTAGGACAAACATCCCACTTCCAGTTTTGTTCTTAGTGCTCCCCTGTGATAGGGACTCCCATTTCCTAAACAGAATTGTTCCTAACACTTTCCACCATACCTCTGCATGTACTGTATCCCCAACTGGAATGCAGGCCTGGGCTGTGTGCAAGTGGTCCCAAGCCTCACCACATGCCTCAGTCTGTGTGAAGACTTTAGTCAGAGGCATAGGCCACAGGGCCTCTCTCTGTCTAAAGGGCTAAGGCTCCTCCCACGTGTCTGCACAATCTACAACAGGGAGCACTCACCCTGTTCCTTCTTGAACTCATTCTCACTCATGAACACAGGGGCCATCAACTCCCCAACAGGTGGCTGAATGGATACATAGAACTGTCGGGTTTGGGTGCTGGGAAAAGCAAAAGGAGACAGGAGCAGAAATGAGGCCAGCATCCACCTGCCTCATTCCCATCTCACCCTGAGGCAGGGCATAGAGGCAGAAGAGTGAGGTAAGACCTAGGGCTGGGGATGGCAGCCCAGCCCCATAGAACTCGATGTAGCCCCGCCTACCACCCTCTCCACCTCTGGTTCTCTAGGACCCTGCCTCTCTCCATCTGACTCCCTCACCACTACATGAGTTGGGTACATACCACAGCTGGAAGTTGGCTGCCTGGGTGGAGTCACAGAAGTTAATGCCCATCACAGCAGTGGTAGATTCTCCAGGTGGCAGGGACTCTGAGTGATGTAAGGAAAGCAATGAGGGGACAGGAAAGGCCATGATTGTCCTGGAACCCAGTGTGGCTCCAGTCTCTCTCCCCTATCAGAGCAGACTAGCCCTCTGTGGGTTCCAGACTTTCTGAGCCTCTGTATACTTCCCTTGGCTTCCTCTTGAAGCCAAGTACCTTCCCCTCACCCTCTCTCAAATCTGCTCAGTGACCTCATGCCCTAGTAAGAACTTGTTTATTTCTTATTCCACCTTGTCTACCATGGTGTGGGCCATAATAGATGCCACCTCTGTTTCCCCACATCAGGGCACCTGACTTGACCCTAAGATGCTATCAGCAACTACAGAAAGACTGAATCTGACTAGGGGCCTCCTCCTCTACCCTGCCCCAGGCCCTCTGTACCAATTTCAGGAAATTCTTGGATGCTGATGCCAGCAGGCAGCTTGGGAGTGCCCACATGCAGCCCCTTGATGGGAGTCTCAGAGTTGTTGGAGAAGTAGATGTGTATGGACACCATGTGGGGATCCCCAGAGAAAGGCTGGCGGCTGAAGGCATAGTCCACAGCCAGCCCCTCTCCAGCTACCCGGTGCAGCAGCTCCTGCCTCCCAATGCTGGACACTGGACTCAGCAGCTGGAGGGGAGGGGAAGAGGAGGGGAGTGCAGAGATAAGGCAAAGGATAGCCAGTCCCAACTTGTCTTACCTAGGGCCATCCTGAAAAACTTAGATTTAATGGTATCCCAATCTTCACACCCACCTCCTACCACACATGCTCACAGCTCAGGATAGAGCATAAAGCTGAGTCCTTCCCCAACTCACCGAAGGCACCAGAGAGGAGTCTGTGAGTGTCAGGCCCTCCAGGTCAGCGGCCAGACTGGTAGACACAACCATGGGAGGAGACACAGGTTGGACACTAGGAGGGGTAACTGGGAGGGGAAGGGAAGAAAAAAAGATGATTAATAAGAAAGAAGAAATTAGGTTGAAAGGAGTCCAGGGCTCAAGGAGCAAAATTCAGCACCGTGGACAGTGGGAGACATGCCTAGAAACTATGTTGACACAGGACAGACACCCCAGACCTCAGGAACCTGGCCTAGAGCTCCCAGGGTGCCTCCTAAGTCACACTGGGCTTCCTTCCCATGCGATCTACCATCCAAACTCACAGTCCTCTAGGTCAAGCAGGGAAATCTCCTTGGCTACAGGGGCACTCTTGCTGCTGGGAGGCTAAAAGAGAAAAAAAGGGGTGGGGCTATGAGGAAGAGGAGCACCCTGGCCTTCTCTGCGGTGGTGGGAGGCATCACAGTCTGTTCTGAATGGGGGAAGATGTCTGGCCCAGAGGGTAGGAAGGACGTTCTTACTGTTTTCTTCCTCCGGGAGGCAGGTTCAGCCTGCTCCTCCTCCGACTCCGATGTCACCTCAGACTCTGAGGAGCTGCTGCTGGAGTCACTGCCCTCCTCTGATGACGAGCCCTCCCTGTGTCCCTCTGGCACCTTCTTCTTCGTCTTCTTTTTCCCACCTTCCTCCTCACTCTGTTCACTAAAGGAGAGAGGAAATGGGAGACTAAGGTCCAGCTCCCCTTTGTCTCACAGAATAGGGGAAGCCCTGAGAAGCGGGAGTGGGAGTGGAGACCCTGGGCCAGCCGAGCCTGTATCTACTTCTTATACCTCATCCAGAAGATCTTTAACCTAGCTGGAGCCATTTGGGGCCCCAAGCCCCTGGATACCTCTCTGCCGCTCCCATGAGGTCTTTAAAACCTCCTAGACTTTGGCAGTCAGGCAGAGCAACCAGAGATGGAGAATTGGGGATGCAGGCTCCCAGCACCTTGTGGGAAGCTCAGGGCCTCCTAGAGACCTGGATCCCCAAGCCTCCTCCACTTACCTCTCACTGCCTCCTCCTTTCTCTTCATCCTCATCTTCATTGTCTGAGTCACTGCTGGACTCCCCAGAGCCACTCTCACTGCTGCTCTTACTCTCAGACTCACTCTCAGACTCAGGCTCTATAGAGGAAATAAGTCAGGTGAAGCCCCCGCCACCAATAATGAAGGCCCTCCCTACTGCATGTGTAGGCCTTTCTGGGTCTGTGGGAGTTGTTTGGGTTCTCAGCTCCAGCTCAGAACTGAAGCTTTAACTTCATCTGACCTGCCCCAACCCTAGATGCCAACTGAGACTTCAAAAACATGGATGGACCCACACAAATAAATGTCACTTGCACAGCATACACATTTGAGAATGGACACTTGGATTCACACAAGCTGTGATCTGTAAGCAAGTACATGCCCTTGGTTGCCAGCCATAAAAACACACATGTAGAGCATGTTCCGTCACACAGGCATGCACATGGACAAGACATTACAGTCTGTCCTGAATGGGAGGAAGCTCTACCCCTCTGCTCACCACTGTCTGCAGACTCGGTGGGGCCAGACTCCCCCTCGGAGTCAGAGTAGAAAGGCTTTTCTTTCTCCTTCCTCTTCTCCCGATTTGAGCACTTAGTCCATTCTGGTACCTGAAGATGTCATGAGTAGGAGCCATTTCCTCATGGTTGGAGGAGGGGGAAGGAAAGTCCACGCCCTTTGCACCCATCACTACATCTCTCCTTGGTTCCCTACTTGGGCCTGACCCCGATAGAGAAAATGGAGATGTACAGTCCACAGGGAGAAGATTACATGGTTCACAGTCATGACAGCACCCAGCCATGGAGAAAAGGCCTAGGGCACAGCACACAGGGAAAGAGAGGGAGGAGAATACACTGCACACAGAGGGGACCTCAGTATATTCGCCCAACAGGCCCACGTGGGTCTCAATAAGGGAGAGGTCTTCTTCCTGTGTGTGGGGAGGGCATCAGGAGGACTGGGACAGCACTGCCAGGGATCCCTGCTGCTGTCCCTTACCCAACACACACAAATGCATGTGTAATCACAAACACACACATGTACCTCCACATTGCGCACGGATGGGTCTGGGGCTTCCTCTGGCCAGTCTGGGAGCTCCTGGTAGCCTGTAGCCTTTGCATTGAGCAGGTGGGACAATGAGCCCAGTTGGAAATGGTCACGATCTGAAGACATGTTTACAAGTTAGGCCAGTAGTGACGGTGAACAATGCTTAAGGCAGGGGTACTCGTGAATGGGACTGGCTACTAATTCTGGTGGAGATTCCCAAGCTGGGCAAGGGAAACTGATGGATACACGCCCTGGTGACTCCTGTACTTGACTACACACAGGCCTGCATGCTGGGAGAAAAAGCTTTCTAGTCAGTCCAGAACAGAGACTAAAGAATGTGCACATGGTGTTAAGGGAGAAGGTTCCAGGGTCAGGGATGCTGGCCTGGCTGCTCAGGTATATGTGGGGAGGCCAAAGTGTGAGTGTACCTCCCCTCCTGGGCACAGCCAGGCTTAGGAAGAAATCTAACCTCGGACAAGGTGAAAATGAGGCTGGTCAGGCTAACCAAGGGGTAGGAGACAGGTCTGGTGGGCCTCTGTATTTATTCATGGTGAGGGATAAGCAGTCAGAAATGGAGTGGGAGAATTAGGGTCACAGAAAACAGATAATGTAGGACGGTAACAGAGACATGATTGAGGATGGCTTCAGGGCCGTGCAGCATCCCAGAAGATTTACATCACTGTCCTACCTCAACCCCTAAGACCCAGGGAAGGAAAAAATGCAAAAACACCAGGTAAACCAGGCTCTCACAGGTTAGCCTGGGGGCTTTGGATCCTAGAGCTATAGAGGCAGCTAAAGCAACCCTACCTTCCAGGTCACAACTATGAGCAGAGGCTGAGAGCCTGGAGACTGGGGCTTGGGCTGACCTGGAGTGACTGCACTTAGCGTTGACAAGGGCATGCTCAGGATTTTGTTATAATATGATCCTCTCCTTCGCATGCTCTACCTGCCTTCCCAGGTCCTTCGTACTTAACATCTTAGTGTAGAATCCCAAGCCCAAAGCCTGCTCAGGAGGGAGGTGGAAGAGGACCCTAAGTAAGGGAAAGGAAGCAAAAGCCCCATGTGACATGGAGAGCAGGCACTCAAGTGAGACAGAAATAGCTGTGGCTGTGGTGGAGACTGCAGGGAGAATAGCAGACCAGTTCTACACACAAGAGCTTGATACCTGACTAAGGCTTGGGTGAAGGCCTGGGCCCTGGACCTAGCCATTTCCTGCCTTCTCTCTCCCAGGAGGGGTATCCTGGTTCCTACTCCCACCTTTGAAGGATGACTCCAGGATAGGGGCTGGCTTAGGAGCCAGGAAGAGTTTCTTGGCATGGCGGCTGAGGGCTCCACCCTGCTCTGAAGGAACGATGAGCTGCCGGGTGAAGCGGGCTCGATCTCGGATATCATAGTTCTGGTCATACTTGGCCAGACTCAGCACGTACTGGGTCAGGAGCTTGGTCTGAGGAGAGAAGAGAGGGTATTTCAGCAGCTGACAGAGGGTGGTAACCCAGGAGACTTGGAACCAAGGAGAGGAGATTCTCTCTCTTGCTATGTATATCACCCAACTTTCCTCCTAGCTGCCCTGGTTCCAGGCCCTACATTTCAGATTGCTGGCTCTGACTTCTGCCCCCAACTGTCACAGCTGCCTTGGGCCAGCAAGTGAGGTTGCCCTCTCCTCCCTCTTAGTCCCAGAGCCTATTCTTTTCATTTCTTGTCCCTGGTGATCTGGGCCAGTCAACCTCTTCACTCTGGCATATCAGGGTTAGCAGAGGATCAGAACACTGTGCCTCTTTTGATTCCCGGGCTGCACACCCCCTCCAGAGAATCAAGACAATAACGGTCTCTTTGACAGGAACTATCAACACACAGAGCAGATCCTGAACAGCCTGGGGGAGGGGGGGGTCCTCAGAGATCCCAGTCTGTTGAGGAATACTATTTTAAGGTGTGTGACTTTTTTTGTTTGTTTTGTTTTTGTTTTTCGAGACAGGGTTTCTCTGTGTAGCTTTGGAGCCTATCCTGGCACTCACTCTGGAGACCAGGCTGGCCTCAAACTCACAGAGATCAGCCTGCCTCTGCCTCCCGAGTGCTACGATTAAAGGTGTGGGCCACCAAGGTGTGTGACTTTTGTTTATGCTGCATTTGTTTAACTCTTTGAAGCTGTGTTAGTGTGCCTGTCTAAAACACCTGATGGTCCTAATAAAGAGGTAACAGCCATTTCCTGCCTTCTCTCTCCCAGGAGGGTAATCTGGTTCCTACTCCCACCTTTGAAGGATGACTCTAAGATAGGTGCTGGCTTAGGAGCCAGCAATCCATGGGGTAAGAGTAAGATTTACAGAAATAAGAGAACCGAAAAAGCCCAGCGGCAAAAGGTAGACAGACAGGTTAATTTAAAGATAAGAAAAGCTGACTAGAAACAAGCCAAGCTAAGGTTAGACATTCATAACTAAAAATAAACTTCTGTGTGTGACTTACTTGGGAGCTGGGTGGTGCCTCCCCCAAAAAAAGCCAAAAGAGAAAAACAAAAACAAAACAACCAACAATACCAGTCTGCCCACTAGACAATTCTAACAAGATCAAAATGGCTCTGCCTCTGAGGTTTGCTAAGGTCATGTAGAGTCCACAATCTACAGCTATATCTGAGGACCAAAAGTCTCAGAGACTGTCCCAGTCTTGGCCTAGTCTAAGCTGCCTCCACATGATGGCAGTGGTGGCTGCCATCATTTACTAAGGACTTTCTGGAGCTAAGCACTGTTCCAGATGTTCCCCACTCTCCTGTCATCTCTACAATCCTGAGAGGTAGGAACCATTTCCTCACTTCCAAGAGAAATAGAATCCGGAAGTGGCTTCTTCAAGGTTGAGAGCCCATCTCAGGGCTCTCAGGTCTGGATCAGAGGCCCATCTGTCCCCTCCTGTCATTGCCTATGCCTTTGACCCAGATCTCTGTGTCTCTTTCCTGTGACCAAGACCAAAATCACCAAATAGCTAACACTAGAGTGTGTGCAGGTGGTAGACAACAGCAAGACAGAACCCAGGAATGACTCTGGGATTCTGAAGGTTTGTGATGATACAGTATCACAACCAACCTTAGACATGCATGACTAGTTTGCTAACCCTGCTGGCCATCAAGTAGACCTCTGAGAGAGGTAGAGATTTCCAGAATCAGAGCTGCTGTTGTGGCAGAACTGCCCACATTGCTTTAGGGACCACTGTGTCTCCACTCTTACCTATACCATGTCCTCCATGGACTCTGATGCCTCACAGTTCAGCCCCTCCAGTACAGCACCATCTATGACTCCACCCCCCAGATTCTCCCAATACAACGGAGTCAGAAACATGAACACAGGATGCCACTGCAGTGGACCTCAGCACAGGCCTACCTTTCCTGTCTGACCATCTGACCAGCCAAAATCGGTCAACATGATATTAAGATGCAGCAGCCTATCTGTCTCCCTCTCCTTCTAGTTTAGGTCAGCGTCGTCTTCCATAGGCTTCACAGGTGGCTGTTAACAGACTGTTTCCTTCCCTTGCCTTGTTCTAGAAAGAACATTGAAGGACTGGATCCATCTGTCCACAGTCCTGATCCCATCTCAACAATCAAGACAAGAGGCTGGTCCATGCACCACGACACTACAAGACTGTCACCTTTGCTCACTCTAAAGAGCTAGTATTCACACAATCCAACCCCAGGACCCCACCTCACCTAGCCACAATGTACTAAAATTGTAGGCTGTTATGGTTGGAGAAATGGCTCAGAGGCTAAGAACATTGGCTGCTTTTCCAGAGGACCTGGGTTCAGTTCCCAAGACCTACATGCTAGCTCACAAACATTTCTAACTCAAGTTCCAGGGGATGTGATGCCCACTTCTGACTTCCTGCATGTATATGGTGTGCATAAAAATATACATGCACACACACAAGCACATACACATACAAACACATTTTATATATGTACCTTATATATACAGGCACATAAAAACATATTTCTTTTTAGATTAGGCTGTTGAAGAGAAGAACCTACAATGCAAGTGTTAGTATACCAAAAACTCCTATTGACCAAGGGGTCCAGCTGCCAGGGAAGAACACTATGGGACACTCTCAATAACCTGTGTTAACTTTCATACTAACTTGCACCCAAGCAGACTAATCAAAAAAAAAAAAAAGTTAAAATACAACCTCTCCTGAATACTATATAAATTCTTTTTTTAAAAGATTTTATTTATTTATTATGTATACAACATTCTGCTTTCATATATATCTGCACACCAGAAGAAGGCACCAGATCTCATTACAGATGGTTGTGAGCCACCATGTGGTTGCTGGGAATTGAACTCAGGACCTCAGGAAGAGCAGTCGGTGCTCTTAACCTCAGAACCATCTCTCCAGCCCCCTCTAGAATCTAGAATTTAACATCCATCCCTGCTTCCTAATGTTTGTACTTTGTGTAATCACCTTGCTTTGGTGTAAGCAAGGCCTGAGACTTTGGAATGTGGCAAAGGTACTGTGTTGCTAGTACGGAGACTCTAGAGACTTTGTCCCTTGTGGCTTAGAAAAATTAAGTGGCCACATTGGGAGGCTCATATGGAAGGAACTAAAGACAGCCTCTAAAGTTGAGAGTAGTCTCTAGCTGACAACCAGCAAGAAGTCAGGGCCTTGGCTCTATACCACAAGCACTGCTGGCCTTATGTGATCTGGGAAGTGACCCTGACACTGTGTGAGCTGGGAAGTGAACTTATCCTCAGCACAACCTCCAGGTGGAAACCCAGCCTTGGCCTACACTCCCAGGACAGTCTTGCATAAGACCCAACTGAATCACACCAGGTTCTTGACCCATAAAAATGAAAAAAAAATCATTTTGTTATCTTAAGCCACTAAGTTGATAGTAATTTATTATGAAGCTATGGAAATCTTAAAGGATTAAAATGTAACATCACGATGACTGTACCTAAGGCTCAGAGAACATCTAGGAAAGAGGATGAATGAATGAATGAATGAATGAATGAATGAATGAATGAATGCATACACATGTAGTTAGCAGTGATGACTATCCAGAGTTCTAACACTTGATGGTCCTGCCTCCCTTGCTTGAGTCCCTGGGGCTAACACTAGCCACTGTGATTCAAAAAAAGCCAGTAAAGAAGTCAATTATCACCCAGGTGTGATGGCTCACACACAAGTAGTGGCTGCACTTGGGTGGCAGAGGAGCGAGGATCTCTGTGATTATGAGGTCAGCCTGGTCTACAAAGTGAGTCCCAGGACAGCCAGGACTGTTACACAGAGACCCTGTCTTGAAGAAATGAAGAAAAAGAAGGGGCGGAAGAAGAGTAAAAGGAGAGAGGGTGAGGAGGAGGAGGAGGAGGAGAGGAGGAGGAGGAGGAGGAGGAGGAAAGAAGTCAAAGTCATTGTCAATTGTCACCACCTACCATGACAGTGACAACTGTCATATGGTCAGGCCCAAGCTTATAAAAGCACAATGGCTTCAGGGCCCTGGCTTAATTCTGGGCATGTCACACTCCCCACTACTGGAGCACTGATTGTGCCTTTTGCTTGGTTTGCCTCCTTCAGCTGTTGGGGATTGAACCCAGGGGACCAGAGTTTCCTGCATGCTAAGCACATGCTCTATCACTGAGTGACACCTCAGTCCTGCTTCATTTTTCCAAGTGCTCCTCCAACCCGCTCCTCCAACCTTCCAAACAAGACAGCACACACACATCTGCTTCCCTGTGCTGCTCGCTCCTCCAGACTGATGCCCCACAACACTGATACGCACAGACCAAGTACTTCACTGCCCCTGCATGTAGTTACTGCCCGTCCTAACTGACTCCTGACCAGAGTCCTGGCACTTGGAGGCCCAGCCTATCCCAACTTGAGTCCTCAGACTCATGCCAAGCACTGTGAATCAAAGGAATCAGTAAAGATGCCATGTGCTGTGATCCTAAGATTGCCAAAGGCTGGCAAAAGAGCCACCTTTAGGCTACACTGTGGTCTCAGGCTATAGCTCTACTGTAGACCTGATCCATACATCCAGATATTTTGCTTCAAGGATCTGAAAACGTTTTCTGCAAAGGGCCAGAGATTTTTAGGTTTTTATAGGCATGCACACTGTTTCAAGGTAGTCAGCTCTACCACTGTAGCACAAATACACCCATACATAATATGTAAACGAACATGCTCCAATTGAAATATTTGTTAAAGCAAGCCACAGGCTAGGTTCAGCCTATGGGCAGCAGTTTGCCAATGCCAGTATTGCTGAACTCTCCTCTTGTTTGGAATCTCCATCTCCTTGAAAAGTTCTGCACATTCTGCCTTATTCTTAGAATTTGCTAGCGCCATCTCAGGGAACACTGGATAACCAAAGGCTCTAAGCACCACGATATTCTAGCTTACTTGAGCCCCATCCTTGACTATAATATTTCTCATAATCTTTTACCTTTCGAAAGGGACTGGTTGCCAACACCTCCCAGGCTAGAACACAGCCTTAACAGACAGGCCAGACATCACCAAGCTTTGCCCTGGAATACATATTCTCCCATCAATGCCCATCACTGCCAGCCCTCCCTTAGCTCAATCAGCACAGGCACCTCACAGCCCATGTTCCAAAGATGACGGATAAGGTCTCTCTAACATCAAGACATGAGCCTCACAGCCTCACAAGAGACTCTCTTTAATGGTGACTCCACTGGAGTCCCAAGAATAACCATGGGCACTGAAGTGGCATTGGTGACTTGGCAAGACTAGTCACCTGTCCTAATATGCCTTTTCAGAAGAGTCCAGGCCTGCTGGAGAGAGTCAAAAGAATGCTTCCTGTGGCAGCTCTTGGGGTCTAGAGAAAGCTAGTGGGGACATCTCTCACTCCTCACCTGCTTTGAGTTGGTCAGGTAAAGCTTGGCCGCCAGGTTGATGACCTGCAGCTTCACGATGTCCTCCTCTGCTGTGAATGACTTGGCCATTTTTCTCAAGACATCAGGTGCAATCTTAGGCACATGCTCACAGTACTCTCCAATGAGCCAGAGAATGCTGGCTCGTGCCATGGGCACCTGTGGGTATAAACAGGTGTTAGGACTACAGGAAACAGATTGGTGAGGGTAGGATGAACTGCCAAGGAAATGGCTGCTATCTATGCTGGCCTACTGTCTTATAGGTGTCCGAGGATGGGGGCAAAGGGGTAGAATAGGTTCAAAGGTGGGCATTTATAAATGCCACCCCATATTCCACATGGTTTCATTATCATGGGTAAAGCTGCCAAGCTGTAAAGTCAACCACGGTTTTCTAGATTTACTTTTGTACCACCATGTCAGTATTCCTGAATCTCCAGTAATGAAAATAGGTATATTTCAACTCTTCAATGCAACAGAAAAACAAGGGATTAAACAATCACCCATCCTTGGTGAGAACTATGGCGGAAAATAAAGAGTGGTAGGAAAAGCTGAAGAGCTCTGTAAGGGAGCCCCACAGGGATAATCTTGGACAACAAGGTCACACAGTCCAATCGTTCTCCTTGTACCTAAAGAACTTCCAAAGTTCAATTTGGAAGCTGATTGGGGTGAAGCTAAAGCATTTGGCTACAGGGTCTTGAAGTAAAGGTCAGAGCTAGAAAGATGGCTTAGAAGTTAAGATCACTTGATGATCTTGCAGATGACACAAGTTCAGTTTCCAGCACCCATGCTGGTTGGTGCACAACTGCCTGTAACTCCAGCTCCAGGAAATCTGAAGCCTCTGACCTCTGCAGGCACTGGCACTCACATGCATAAACCCATCCCCACTTCACAACACACATAATTTAAAGCAAAAGAAATCTTTAAAAAGAAATCGTGGGGGCAATGTTGGGGCAGGCTGGGAACACAGCATTGCTCTCTCACCTGGATGTTGTCTGTGAGCTTGGCCAAGTGTTTGATGATCTCTCCATGCTGCGCTGGCTGCATCTGCAGCAGCTTCTTAATGACCACCACTGACTCTGCAACCACAAGCTCTAGGGAATGAGAATGAGAACTTGAGCCCAAGAACAGTTGGATGGCCACACCAAGGTGGACAGGCACACCTGCAATGCCCTTGGTGGTCCTCTTCCTCAGCCCCCTGCACTCCTCAAGCAGCCCTCCAGTTACAGCAACACCTGGACACTATCTGAAGCAGATATACATTGCACACACACACACACACACACACATACACACACACACACACACACACACACACACACACACACACGGGAAAACCCATTGGCCAGCAGGGTCAGACATGCAGGGACACATACACCATCAAGGACGAACACTTCTCCAGGCAAACACTGACCATCACGGTTGGACAGAAGCTGCACCAAGCCATTGAGGCAGGTATCACGGACTCGGCCTATGTTTGTTGCACATCGTCCAATGGCCTGGATCGTGGCTGCAACAAAGTCTTTGTCCATGCTGCGAATGTAGGTCTGTGGGACATCATGACACAGGAACATCCAGTAAGTAGTGACCCCACAGTGAAGAGCTTAAAAGTGACCTTCATGTAGGCTAAAACTGTAAACCCTCATTTTACATCCATCATGCCACAGATTAAGTCTCGGATTATGACATCTCCAAACCACATTGAGGGAGTTCTCAGCCCAAAGCCAACAGAAGGCACTGAAAGGGGTACTTAGGCAACAGTTTCTACAGTTTGGGGCTCTTGCCAAAAATGAGAGTGATCAGGCCAATTCTCACTGGGTTCAAGGATCTATTGGGCTCCTCTCCTGGGAGCTGCTGCCTGGAGGTTAGCCCATGGCTTGTACCTGAAATTCCCGTAGAACTGTGGGGATGTTGGTCTCATTGGCCAGGTTGGTCAGCACTTCCAGCTGCAGGGAGAGGTGGAGGCAGAAAGTGACCAGTGTGGCCAGCAGGTTTTCTGAGCTTTATTGTAAACAGACTTTATGGACTAGAAAGTAATACTCAGGACAGTTCTGCACATGCTCAGAGTATATGGAAATGCAAGATCATAAACCTTCAAAACACAGGAGGATCAATTTGCCTCCTCAATAAGGTCCCCAACAAAGAATAGGTGAAGTAGGGTCATGTCACTTTCTTCATCCACAGAAAGCTATTCCTTTAAGGATAGAAACCAGGGATGATCTGAAGGTTTCTGGACCTGACCACTCTTCCTGCTTCCTGCCTCAGAGTCTTTGCAAAGGCTATTCCATCTGTATGGAGCAGTTCTTCCCCTTTCTGACCCTGAAATTACTTAGGTAATTAACATTCATTTACCAGGTCTCAGTTTAGACTCCATCTTATCAAGGAAAGCTTCCTTGATCCAAATGATGGTAGCCCTATTCTAATTTTATTTATTTTCTGCCCATGTTGTTTTGTCTATGCACCATGTGCATGCAGTGCCTGCAGAGGCCAGAAGAGGGCATTGGATTCCCTGACCAGATTCACTAGATGCCTCCCTACCAGAGTAAACAAGAGCCACCATGATCAGGGAAGCATGCAAAGACTGAGACCAGACCACCTGCCTGGGAGAAGCAGAAACCGCCCAGTGGCCTAGAAGAGCTGTAGACCAACTGAGTCACTTGGAAAGAACATTCTCCAATTTGTTAAGCTAGCTGCAGGCCGTGCAGTGTGCTCCAGGTTCCCAGCTTTTGTGAGCTGTCACTCATGCGGGGGTGGACCTTGGTGATGCAGCTATCTTAGTCATTTGTGCTCCTGTAAGTGCTCCATACTCTTGCAAGTAACCCCAGTAAAACTTATTGGTTTACCCAGTTGGACTTTAGTGGTATCTGAACCTTGACTTGTGGGATCCCTATCTAGGATGAGTAGATATATTCTGCATCTCCCCAGAAAGTTTTGTTCCACGACACAAGCCAGAGGCAGTTCCTCACCACCTGAACAAACACCTGCAGCCTAGAGATGGGCTCAGCTCCAGAAAGTGGCAGGCACCATTGTGACCAGTATTAGTTAGCCCAGCTGGTATTCAACCAGGTGGTGAGCAGGAATCCGAGGCCATGCACTGTCCTGCACTTACCTTCAGGATCTTGATCTGGGTGGGATCCGTAGACCTAATGTAGAAGCTCTTCAGGTAGGGTTCAAACATGCCCTGGCAAAAGAGAGCATTCCTGGGGATCTCGACCACAGCCCTAGATTTGTCTCTTCCAGAGACATCTGTCCCTTCCAGCACAGGCCTCATGTCCCTTAAGCCTCAACCAGCTCATCCCTGCCCCATGTTCCCTGTCCACCTTAGATCTGACTTATTCTTCTCATGGGGCACACACACACACACACACACACACACACACCATGGCCTCTTCAGGATCTAGACCCTGCTCTTGGTTTGCATTTGGGGGGTCATTAAAACTTACACCCTCAACGGGGTAATTCCCCTATTTTTATGGGCATCCCTCTTCATTCCACCCTAATTCCCTTGTCCTCTATGCTCCCACCCTCTGTCCCAACAGCTTCCTCAGAGCCCACAGAATCCAGAGCGGGCCTTGAATGCATGCTTACCCGGCGCTTGATGGACATGGTGGCCACATTCTGGAGCACTACGTACTGCACCTCACTGTGGAAGAGATGGGTCAGAGGGTTCTGAACCCCTCAATTGCAGGGAGGGCAGTGGGTTGGGGAAAATAGGTTGGCCAAAGAGTTGGGAGGAAGGAACTTTTGGGAGAAGGGTGGGCTCGGACTGCGGAGGGGGCGGGGCTTCCCGCACCTGTGGCTGCGCAGCAGGCGTACTAGCGCCTTGGCGATGACGCCCACCTCCGCCTTGGGCGCAAGGTGGAAGTAAAGCTGGGCTACTGCCATGACCACCGCGGCGCTGCGGCTCTGCAGCAGGGGCTTGGTGTTGCGCAACAGAAGCCGGTGATCCGGGTCCATTACATAGGGCTTCCGAGCAGGCAGCGCAGCAGTGGCTGCCTCCTCCGATCCAGGGCCTTTGGCTTCATCCTCCTCGGAGCCATAGAAGGCCTTCTCGGGGTTCTCCTCCAGCAAGGACTCCTGAAGGAACACGGCCGGGCGGGTCTGTGGGCGCCTTCCCTGGAGGACCGCCCTCCCCTCCACAGGACTGGAGCCCCGAGCTCACGTTCTGCGTGGGGCTCAAGAACTGTGTGCGCGCATAGCGCGTGAGCATGCTGATGATCACCACCTGGCCCCACTCTTCCACGTCAATGAGTAGGTTACAGAGCTTCCGGTAGTTTTTGTGAATCAGGTCAATACGCTCTGGACAGACCTCCTCAAAGGCCATCACTACACTGCCAGCCACCAGCTGGGGAAGCAAAGCAAGAGGATGTGAATGGGAAGGGTAGAAGAATTTGAACCAGCGTCTGTCTGTTCCCTTCCCATCGCTTGTCCTGTCTTCCCATAATGCACCCACCGTGGTCTTGTCTGCCAGAAGCTTCTCAATGACTTCTATCAGCTGGTCCTTCTGATCAGAGTCCAAACTGAGAGAGAAACAATATGTCTCTTCCTGTCCCCAGGCTCCCCAACAGCTGCCCCAGCCAGGCTCACCTCAGGCACACACACCCACTTATTAAGAGATGTGAGCCCCCACCTTTGGCCTGTATTTGTCAGATCCCTAAACTGTCTAACGCCAGATGAGTAGCAGTCTGCATGACTGTGGTGAGGTCAGGGATGAGCTGGGGGCTTAGGAACCCAGGGCCCTGGAGGACAAAGGGCAAAGGTGGGGCACACCTGTAAAGTTTGGGGATGGCATGAGCAGCTGTTTTCCGAACGTAGGGTGACATATCCGAGGCAGCTTCCTTGATGGCTAGCATCATGATGGGTACTATGATGGGAACGCGGATGCTAGAAAGGACACGGAGGGCACTGGCACGGATCAGCTGGTTGGGATCCTAAGGGCAAAAGTGGAGACACAGGCCTGAGAGGGCATTAGGACTCCTAATGGGAAGATCAGACATTATTCCTGGCTATTACCACCAGATCTTGCTTCCCTGCCTTTAGAGGAGGGGTTGGGTAGCTGTGAAAGGAACTCTAGTGTCCTGTAACAGTTTCATTTGAGATTGAAACATTCTGACCTGTGGAGAAGCTCCGTATCTTCCAGAAGACTCTGAAACTAACCAGATTCACTAGACCCCCTACCTACCAGACAGAGGAAACAATACAAACTGAGTCTCTCTCTCGGTCTAAAAGAAGCCTCGGAGATCAGAGGAGCTAAGCTACAAAGTAGACTCTCAGCCAAGCAAGCTGCAAAGACTGAGACCAGATCAGCTGACTGGGAGAAGCAGAAACTGTCCAGTTTGGGGCTGGAGAGATGGCTCAGAGGTTAAGAGCACTGGCTGTTCTTCCAGAGGTCCTGAGTTCAATTCCCAGTAACCACATGGTGACTCATAACCATCTATGCTGAGATTTGGTGCCCTCTTCTGACCCATAGGCATACATGCAAGCAGGCAGAACACTATAAATAAAGAATAAACAAAACAAAACAAAACAAACTGGGATGTTTGTGGCGCATGCCTTTAATCCCAGCACCCAGGAGGCAGAGGCAGTTGAATCTGTGAGTTCGAGACCAGCCTTCAAGATCTAGTTCCAGGACAGCCTCCAAAGCCACAGAAAAACCCTGTCTTGAAGAAGAAGAGAAAAGAAAAGAAACTGCCCAGCTGCCTGGAAGAGGTGTAGAGCAGAGTCACCTAGAAAGGACACTTCAACCTGTTGACCTGTCCGCAGACTGTGCAGTGTGCTCCAGGTTCCCAGCTTTTGTGAGCTGTCATGCTCACAAAAGCTGTCATGCTGGGTGGACCTTGGTGATGCAGCTGTCTTGAGTCATCCGTGCTCCTGTGAGTGACCCCTCACCCCCAGTAAAACGAATTGTTTCACCCAGTTGGACTTCAGAGGTGTCCGTACTTCAGTCTGTTGTGGACTCCCTATCTGGAGTGAGCAGATGCGTGTGTTGCCTCTCTCCAGGAAAAGTTTTGCCAAACATCACATGAGGGCACCACCTCTTGGCTCTGGGTGCTGAAACCTGACACATAAACATGCATGACAAGGAGCAGCTTTGTGTGGGAAAGCATGGAAAACTTCACACTCATCTTGGGAGTCAGCATCTGTCTGTGGCTGCAGTGCCTCCAGGAAACACAAGCTGCTCTCCCACAGTTCACCTTGCCACACCTCTCGCCCAGTAGCCCATCAAAAGTTGCCCTTCTTCTCCAGTATTTAGAACCCGTGTGTGGGTTTCTCCTGTTCAGACGGCATCCCATCCATGTCTGCTAACAGCATGCACTCTACTGCTACAATCTCAGAGCTTAGCCCTAACTTCCCACAGTGGCAGTAAACCAGAGGTTCTCAACCTGTGGGTCACAACCCCTTTGGAGGCCAAATGACCCACAGGGGTCACACATCAGATATCCTGCACAGCAGATATTTACATTATGATTCATTTTTTAAAAAATTTTTATAGATTTTATTGTATTTATATTTTATGTATGTGGGTGCTTTGCATGTATACCTGCAGGCCAGAAGAGGGCACCAGATCTCATAATGGATGGTTCTGAGCCATCATGTGGGTGCTGGGAATTGAACTCAGGACCTCTGGAAGAGCAGCCAGTGCTCTTAACCTCTGAACCATCTCTCCAGCCCTAAATTACAATTCATAACTAGCAAAATTATAGTTATGAAGTAGCAATGTAAATAATTTTATGGTTTGGGGCACCACAACATGAGGAATTGCACTAAAGGGGTGCAGCATTAGGAAGGTTGAGAACCACTGCTGTAAACAGATAGATACTCATCCTGCAGAATGGCAGATAACAAGAGTGCTGGAACAATAAAGGAAGACAGATGCCACCCTGATTTCTCAACTGGAGAAGAAAAAACACAAAACCAGGTATGAAAATGATGGTAATCCCTGGCAAAATTTTGGAATTGATTTTTAGTGGTGTAGTTTAAAAGCATTTTTTTGGGGGGGGGGCATTCCAGACAGGGTTTCTCTGTATTGCTTTGAAGCCTGTCCTTGAACTCGCTCTGTAGACCAGGCTGGCTATGAATTCACAGATATTCGCCCACCTCTGCCTCCTGAGTGCTGGGATTAAAGGCATGCACCACCAATGTCTGGCTAAAAGCATTTATTTAAAAAGCAGGAGCCTGTATTTTCTTAGACAAATTGTTTCACGTCAACCATTAAAACCTGCTGGTGACTCCAGCTAAGCCTCCTAGCAATAGTGGATACATAGCCTGAACTGGCCATCTCCTATATGTAGATTGGTGCCTAGCCCAATTGTCATTGGAGAGGCTTCATCCAGCAACTAATGGAAACAGATGCAGACCCACAGCCAAACATTAGGTGGAGTTTGGGGAATCCTGTGTGTGTGTGTGTGTGTGTGTGTGTGTGTGTGTGTGTGTGTGTGTGTAGGAGCCAGGGGCGTCAAGGTCATCACAGAATCAACTAATTGTGGCATCAAGAAAACTCACAGAATCAACTTCTTGGGCTCATAAGTGTTCACAGAGACTGAATGGACAACCAGGGAGCCTTCATGGGACTGACCCAAAGTCTTGTGGGACTCCTAAGAATGGGAGCAGGGTCTGTCTCTGACTCTTTTCACTTTGGGGACCCTATTCCTCATATTGTGTTGCCTTGTCCAACCTTAATATGAGGAGAGGTGCTTAGTCTACCTGCAACTTGATATGCCATGTTTTATTGATACTCATGGGAGACCTGCCCTTTTCTGAATAGAAATGGAGGAGGGGTGGATGGGGCAGGACAGGGGTAAGGTTGGGGAAGGGGCTGGGAGAAGAGGGAGGGGAAACTGCAGCCAGGATGTAAAATAAATGAATAAATACATTTATTTTTAAAAGATTGGCCTACTTTATTTTACCATTTTTCTTTCGAAAACAATCATAGGGACAAAAAAATCTGTTTTCATTTTGGGAGAGTTAACTAGGCTGGAAGATGTTAGCACTATGGCTCTTGATTTCAGCAAGGCACTCTGGGAGTCTCTTATAACACTTCCGGCATAGCCTTTGGCCTTACATAATCATGTAAGCATTTTAGGAGCAGAATTTGGGCCTATTTTATCTCTGTATCATCATAGCCCTTTTCACGTGAAGGGTATTAAATTCTTTTCTCCTTGCTTTCAGGATCTTCCAAAGTATGACAGAAAAATACTGGCTGACTATACAGTTCTATGGATCCATAACTTAATAAAACCTAGCTGGGAAAGATTTATTAACAAAGCATTGATAACCTGGAAACACTATATGCCACACACTCCAAGATGATGCCCTGGTTCAAATAACCTCTCAGTACCTTGGAGGGAAACAGAAAGTTAAGGGACAAAGTTAAAATTCAGAGCCTTGCACTGGGGGTGGTGGTGTGTACATTAAGTTCCAGTTACAAGAGAAGTGAGGCAGGACTACATGTTTCAGGCCATTCTAAGCAACTTAGCAAAACTGTGTCCTAAAACAAATAAAAATAAAAAGGCCTGAGGATGAGCCAGAAAAGATTGTGCACTGAGCACGCAGGAGACTGAAGGAGAATTGTGAGTTACAGGCTAGCCTGTACTACACAGCAAGTTCCAGCAAGGCCCTGTCTCCAAAAACCAAAACAAAAAGAGTATGGGGTGTGTGTGTGTGTGCGTGCGTGCGTGCGTGCGTGCGTGCGTGCGTGTGTGTGTGTGCTGAGGATGTAGCATAGTGGCAGAATGCTTGTCTAGCAGGTTTGAGGGCCTAGGTTCAAGCCCCAGCACTGCACTGGATCCTGGATTACAGATTCTGTGAAACTAATTAAATAAAACTTAGTGTTTCACCGAAGAACAGAAGATCCTAGGGGTCACCCACAGAGACAGAATGGCAGAAGTCTAGATTATCTGTTTGCTAGCCACAGGGTTGAAAGAGAAGTGTGCTGAACAGAAAAAGAAAAGAAAAACAAACAGAAATATGGCTTCAGGATAGCTGATAAGAAGAGAACCTGGACATACACAATGTTCTAAGACAGTCTGAAAACCCAGTAATTAAACAAGAAAACTCGCCGGGAGGTAGAGGTACATGCCTTTAATCCCAGCACTCAGAGCCAGAGGCAGGTGGATCTCTGTGAATTCAAGTTCAGCCTGATTTACAGAGTGACTTCTAACACAGCCAGGGATACAAACAGAAACCCTGTTTCAAAAAGAAGAAGAAGAAGAAGGAGAAGGAGAAGGAGAAGGAGAAGGAGAAGGAGAAGGAGAAGGAGAAGGAGGAGAAGAAGAAAACTCTGTTTATATAATGAAACCATTTAAAAAACAGTATTACATCATTTAGGAATGCACAACTGAGCAGCAAAAGAATAAACACATGGACCAGTGAGACGTCTCAGAGGGTTAAAGCACTTGCCACCAAACCTGATTCTCTTGAGTTCAAACCCTTGGATCCACATGGTGAAAGGAGATCTTCTGATCTCCACTCCTGCTTGCCCGAGCAAAAAGTCAATATAATTTTTAAAAAGAATAAACATGGAGGCAAAGGCAGGCAGATCTTTGTGAGTTCGAGGCCAGCCTGGTCTCCAGAGCGAGTGCCAGTATAGGTTCCAAAGCTATACAGAGAAACCCTGTCTCAAAAAACCAAATAAATAAATAAATAAATAAACATATACTTATGAAAAGTAGGGGCGATACATAGGAGCCTACACTTAAAACATATTTTTAAGAATTACAGCTACAAGTGGGGTGTGGTGGTGCATGCCTTTAATCCCAGCACTCCGGAGGCTGAGGAAGGCAGATCTATGTGAGTTCAAGGCCAGCCTGGTCTACAGAGTGAGTGCCAGCACAGCCAGGACTGTTTCACAGAAAAAAAACAAAAACAAAAAACCCTGTCTCAAAAAACAAACAACAAAAGAATTATAGCTACAGAAGTTTCAGCATAATATAATGGTTAAGAAAGAAACTCAAGAGCCATGTATAACTGTCTTAAGACAGGGTAAGGGTCCTGAGTAAATTGGGAACATGCCAGGTAGGGTGGAAGGGGAAAGGGGAGCAGGAAAGGGGAATGAGGAAAACTGTATAACTCAATAAAAAGATAAAATTAGGAAAAAAAAAAAGATAGGGTAAGGAGGTATTGCATATAGCTTTATGAAGGAGTATGGGCCTTTTACTGAAGATTGATTGGGATGTTCAACAATAAAGGCTGCTAGGCCACAGAACTCAGGACATTTCTATTAGCTGCCTTTTTTTTTTTTTTTTTGTATTTTGTTTTGTTTTTCTTTTTCAAGACAGGGTTTCTCTGTGAAACAGTCCTGACTGTCCTGGAACTCTCTCTGTAGACCAGGCTGGCCTCAACCTCACAGAAATCTCCCTGAATCTGTCTCCTGGGTGCTGGGATTAAAGGTTTATACCACCACCACCTGGCCTATTTTTTAAAAATAAAGATTTATTGGAATAAACTATGTTCACTTTTTTAAACATAAAATCTAGTAAATGCATGGTTGAGACACTACAGCCTACAAGACCTAAATACAATCTGAACAGTTTACAGTTTACTGACAACTGTTCTAGAGTTGTGTTTGTTTTTTGTTTTTTGCTTTTTGCTTTTTTTATTTTTTCATTGATTTGGGCCAAAAGAGCCCAAGTTTTCTTAAGCGGGAGATCAGATTGTACAAACAAGAAAATGCAAAATTCGCACTACAATTTCAGAATAACTCTTATAAAATAATTTAACCTTAATTCAAACAAAGTCTACTTAACAATCAGAGATGGAGACCATAGTTTTGACTTGAAAGGCCAATCTAGTATTTATATGACATAAAGACACTGAAGCTAGGCCAAGCAGTGGTGGTGCTCGCCTTTAGTCCCAGCTCTCAAGAAGAAGAGAGGGGTGGATCTCTGTGAGTTCAAGGCCTACCTGGTCCGTAGAGGAAGTTCCAGAACAGCCAAAGCTACACAGAAAATCCCTGTCTCGGAATAAATAAATAAATGAATGAATGAATAAATAAATAAACAGATAAATAAATAGACAGGGGGCTGGAGAGATGGCTCAAAGGTTAAGAGCACTGACTATTCTTCCAGAGGTCCTGAGTTCAATTCCCAGCAACCACATGGTGGCTCACAACCATCTACAATGAGATCTGGTACACTCTTATGGTGTGCAGATATACATGGAAGCAGAATGTTGTACACTAAATAAATAAATAAATAAATAAATAAATAAAATCTTTTAAAAAATAGACAGATAAATAAATAAATAAACGACACTCAAGCTATTTACTAGTTAATGTACATACGAATAACATGCTTCCTACCCTGCCCTAAGAACAGACTGTCAAACAGCCCTTCTGCCAGCACAGCAGACAGAACCAGAGCTGAGCCCCAGAGGACAGCTACAGAACTGCTGGACTACAATAAGATGAGGTGTATCTCTAGATCAGTCCCACAGAAATCTCAACTGAAAGTATAGATAGAAGGGCATTAAAAATCATAACCAGAGCTTTAAAAAGAAAGTCTGGTAGAGAGAGGAGGCTGCCTGTATGCTCACTGAGGGAATCTTAAGCCAACCAGCAAAACACCAAGAGAGAATTCCACGTGAGCTCATGAATTCAAACCTTAGCCCTGTATGGAAGGAAAAAAGAATGGGGGACATTCATAACTTAAATTTCAATAGGGTTCACCCCTCCTAGAGAACTTGACTCTTCCCACTGTCCCTCCATTTAAATGATTTCAATTTCTGTCTAGCTCAGATTTCATTCTGCAGGAATAGATGTGATCTGGGTATTTAAAAAGTGATTGTTTTTTTAATACTCTGTGCATCTAAGACAGGACAGTGACCCCCTACGCTGAACAGAAGAAAGACTGGTTCTTTCCAACTCTAGAGTCACCAGCTGTATAGAACATATAGAGAATGGGATTCCAGGGTCAGTTTGGGCAGGTGTTTCTGGTCTCCTGCAGTGACCTTAGCAGCCAGCCTCCCAGGGGGAGAACAGTCTCCTGCATAGGAAACTGCATAGGTTTTCTTCTCACTGGTTCTCAGCAAAACCTGTCTTCCCTTGCAGGTTGAAGGCAAAAAGGTTCTTCAAGTCACTGATGTCTACAGATACCAGAACCAGGAGAGCCTGTTATGGAACATTATTTTAAGGTGTGTTATATTTGTTTATTCTGTGGAATATTTGTTTTGATGATGCAAAGATGTGTTGCATTTTTGGGGGGGGGTTGAAACCCTCCCCCACAGGGTTTCTCTGTGGCTTTGGAGGCTGTCCTGGAACTAGCTCTTGTAGACCAGTCTGGTCTCGAACTCACAGAGATCCACCCGCCCCTGCCTCCCAAGTGCTGGGAGTAAAGGAGTGCACCACCACCACACAGCTGATGTGTTGCATTCTTTTGTGTTGCATTTCTTTAATTCTGTGAAGCTGTGTTACTTTGCCTGTCTAACATACCTGGTTGGTCTAATAAAGAGCTGAACGATTGATCAATATCGGGGCACAAGAAAGGATAGGTGGGGCTGGCAAGCAGAGAGAATAAACAGAAGAAGAAATCTGGGAGAGAAATAGAGGAGTGAGAAAAGGAGGAGAGGAGGACACTAGGCCAGACACCCAGCTACACAGCAAGCCAAAGAGTAAGAAGTAAAGAATGGTACATAGAATAGAGAAAGGTGAAAGCCCAGAGGCAAAAGGTAGACAGGATAAGTTGAGTTAGGAAATCTGTCTAGGAAACAAGCCAAGCTAAGAAAGAATAAGACTCTGTGTGTGGTTATTTGGAATCTAGGTGGTGGGGCCCCAAAGACCTAAGAGCAAAGAGAGAAAAAAAAAGACAAAATTCAAAGAGCCTGTCACTGCCATTGCTCTACTGCCCAGGGCAAGAGAAGGGACTGGCATGTGGCTGACATGAATCACAATTCATATCCTTCTATCAGTAGAGATTAAGAGTTTCCACTCAGGGGCACAAATGATTTATACTGAAGGCAGCCTGTTGCTAAAAAAATAAATCCACTGAAACTAAAGTTGAGATGTAATCCCTACCTTGAGGTGTTAAGACCAGCTTTGATTGGGTGGGACCTTTAGGAAGTGACTGAGTCAAGAGGGATCTGGATGGATGGATTAATGGCTTACAAACGGCTCTGTCTCTTGTATGTATCCCTCTCACTACATCATACATACCCTGAGCCACCTTGGGACCCTGCGGAGCAAAAACACCCTGACTAGATATGCCCTCCTGCTGGCCTTGGGCCTTTCAGCTTCCAGGGCTGTGAGATTAATAAACCTTAATTCTTTTATTTTATGTGCATTGATGTTTTGCCTGCAAGAGTGTCTGTGTGAGGGTACTGGATCCCCCGGAGGTGAAGTTACAAGAAGTAATCTGTCTTATGGGTGCTGGGAAATACACCCAGGTCCTCTGGAAGGGTAGCCAGTGCTCTTAGCCATGCGGCCATCTCCCTCCCTTTTGTTCATTACAAATTATCCAGTCTATTATCCAGTTGTAGCCACAGGAACTAGGTTGAGACAGCTTTATCACAGGCACTCAGGGGGAGTGACATGGACTCTGGGCACCCAGTTCCTGTCTCAACTTCTTCCTAAGCCTGGCTTCTACCTGCAGAGTTTCACTGCTCCTTTATTCTCCTTTGAACCTGACTTCTCTAACTTTTGCAATTAGGAAGAGGTCTCCAGAGCCCACAATGGTCATGGCCCCTGCCTGGGCCCACTCCTCCCATATAGTTCCAATGAGGCCCAGGTCCCATGCAGACCTCTGACCTTTAAGCCACGTTGGAAGGTAGAGATGGACAGTAGGGCTAGGTCTTGCTGCTCCTCAGCATATCGAACCAGGTACACATAGACAAGCTTCTTCACCTAGGACAGAGCAGGTGTCTTGGCAGGTTTCCCAGCAGGGGGCAGTACCTTCACCTCCCAGGATGCCATCACCACCCCTCTATGCAGCTGTGGTTCATAGGGTCAAGTTCCTCCAGTCGGGAACAGCAGCCTTGAGTGTGTCCCCAGTCCTCTGCCCCGATTCACATCCAGTTCAGGGACATAAAGACAATGTCTTCTGGATCAGGGACAGCTTGAACAGATCAAGCCCCCAAGGGTTGAATAGTTTCCTTCCTTGCCCTCAGCCCAGCTTGAGTTTAGTCAGGGCTGGGACTGGAGAGCTATTTCTGGGTGATGCTTACCTCTATGTTCTTACAGGCTACATTCTTCACCACAGCAGGGAACAGGTCTGAGGCATTCTTACCCCGGGCGATCATCTGTGTGTTGGGGTCAAAAGAAATGGGGAGGGGAAGAGCACTGATTGGCAAAGCCTGATACATACCCACGGTCACTGCACAGGGACACCCAGGCCTGTCACCCATGGGAAGCCCCTCTTACTGCCACAATCCTCTTCATGGCTTCCAGCTTGAGAGAATCCTTATTGGTGTCCAACATCTCTTTCAGGTCATCATGCCTGGTGGGAGGCACAGAAGGTCTGATGAGGAATGGGGGTGAGGCATGGATCACCAGGGTCCAGGCAGGACTCAGGCCAGCTCCAGTTCAGAGGGGGACCAAAGCAGGGGGGTTATGAGGGATGGAAATGGGTAAGATACAGAGTGGGGTTTCAGGAGAAACACATTCCCCAGCCCAAAGGAGGATGTTGAAGTCCTACCCACCTAGTGCCTTAGAATTTTTGGAATGTGATTTGTCAAGGATGTGGGCTGGGGAGATAGCTCACTTGATAAAGTGTTTGCCCCATAAACATAGGGGCCTGTTCAATCTCCACTACCCACATAAAAGCTGAGTGAAGTGGAAAGTGCTTGTAATCCCAGAACTGGGGAGGTGAAGACAGGAAGATCCCTGGGGGCTCACTGAGCAGCCAGTCTAGGCTAATGTGTGAGCCTCAGGTCCCAGTGAGAGACCATCTGAAAAAAAAAAATCTGGTGGATGGCTCTTGAGGAATGACACCCAAGGATGACCTCTGGCTTACACACACACACACACACATACACACACACACCTGTACCCCATACACATATAAAGATGGAATGACATGTTTCTTGATTTATAATGGTATTATGTCCCCATAAACCCAGTGTAAAATGAACATATCAAGATGAAAATATATTTAATACACTTCAACTACCAAACATCATAGGATAGCCCCGGCCCATCATCATGTTCCCAGAAGTCTTGCATTAGCTGATAGATGGGCACAACATCAAAGTATCACACTGCTCATTACTAGCCTGGGAAAGGAACAAAACTCAAAGTTCTTTCTATGGAAGGTACCTCACTTTCACAGCACCATATAGTCAAAACTCACAGGCTGAGCCATCATTAAGTTAGGGACTACTTGTACTGAAGTTAAATGAAGCCACATTTGGGTGGCTTCCTAGTCCAATATGTCTCCTGCTTTTTTGTTAGTTCAATTTGAGACAGAGCTTGCTATGTAGCCCAAGCTGGACTCCTACCTCAGCCTGATGATTCTCCTGCCTCAGCTCCTGGAGTGCAAAGATTACTAGCCTGCACCATCACACCCAGATCCTCTGGTATCCCATTCAAAGAGACGGAATCACAAAGAAAACACTGTAAAGACACAGTACTGAAGATTTTCATTTGTAAGCCAACACATATCAATGATTGCCAGCAAGCCACCTGAACCTTGGAAGGATTCCGCTTTAGATTTCCTAGGGAACAGGACCTTGATAATACCTTGATTTCAGACTGAAACAGAAGTTTCTACTCTAGGGTCCGAGATGTAGCTCAGGGGGTACAGTGCTTGTTTAGCTGTGCAAAGCCCTGGGTTTGATCCCCACATAAACTGGGCATAGTGGCACATCCCAGGCTCATGAATCCCAGGCAGGAGGACCACAGACCCTGTCCCCAAAAGGTAATACAGCTTGTGGTCCTTTGTTACATCAACCATAGAAAACTAAGCCATGCATGATGATGCATACCTATAATCCTCACTCAGGAGGCAGAGGTGAGTGGATATCTGTGAGATTCAGGCCAGCCATCACTACACAGTGAGACCCTGTCTCAAAAACCAAACCAACAAAACAACAACGAAGTTCAGAGAACCAAGGGACAGAGGAAAGTTTGGGGCTAGCTTGAAGGATGGGAAGAACCAAGGCAGAAACAGGAGGATCTCTGGAGCTTGCTGGCTAGCCTACCTCATCAAAGCAGTGAGAGCCAGGAACCAGCGAGAGAGGCCTTGCTTCAAAAAAACAAACAAAACAAAAAACAAAAAAAAACAAGGTAGAGGGTTGCTGAGGAAGGACACACAGGGTAGGTCTCTGACATCCACACACATGTGCTCACATGTGCACCTGCACAGTGTCCCCATCCACACGGAAAGAAAAGCAGACTGTGATGCTCTTTCCCCACATCAAGCATGCTTGCAAGTCTTGACCTTACAAACCAAAATGAATCCAAAGACTGGCCAGCTCCCAAAGATTCCATGGATGGCCTTATTGTCCAGACTTGTCAGTTAGCATTAAGTAGCCATGTATGAAGCCATACAACACTACCGGGAGAAATAAAACATCTATAAACAACATGCAGCCCTACGAGAGAGGCCAATGTGTCTGCTGTACATACTGAAAAATAAATGACCCACACCATGAGAAAGGGAATCTCCTTACCCATGTCCTAGTTACATGTGTGAGCCTAACAGAAAAAATGAGGAGGGACAGAAGCACTAAGAAACCCATGTCCCAAGAACTTTAGGAATGTCTTTTCTCACCTGGCCTCCATACGCGCGCACACACACACACTTTTCTGAAGAGATTTTTGACAGAAAGCAAAGTAGAAAAAGGAATGCCCTCTAGAACACAGAGGCCCTTGTTAGCTGGCAGATGATGGGTAGAGGAAAGTAGCCAGCCCTGCTTACGTTAGTTCAAAATGCCCTTGCCTGGGTGGATGCCCAAGACCCAAAAATTTCTGGCACCCTCAAAGCAAAGACCATAAAACAATCACTTTGTCCGTCTCGCTACTGTAATGGTAGTTATTTCTTAAGAAACAGCCCTTCCTGGTGGCAGGCTCCATAAGACTCAGGAAGTATATGAAACTTATAAGACCAGGAAATAAGACTCAGCAGATCCCTCCCGGAAGTTACATAGTAGTAACCATCTTGGAGAGAGGAGACTCTTCCACAGGCATAGCCACAAGTGTGCAGGGAGATCCATGGATGAGGTTTTATGAACTGTCACCTTTGCTAGAGTGGACTTTTCAGTGATCCAGCTGCCTTTGAGTCACCCATGCTCCCTTAGGTAACTTCTCACCCATACTCCTGGAATTTCCCGGCTCACCAAGCTACATTTAGAATTGTTTCCTTGGCCTGTCTTTGGTGTTACATGTTACATAATTGTTCATGTAACTCCAGGAAAGGTCACATAACACTCCCAAAGACAGACATGGTTGTCTGTTACTCAGGGGTGTTGTGTTGAGGTGTGTACAGAAGGACAGACTATTGGCTGGGCATTGGCAGTACTGAGAGACTTGGAAGCTGACAGAGATGGACACCAGCTTTCCCCATGTCTAAGTGTGCACTGATACACCAGTAAAATATACACTCCATGTTAAACTCACATACAAGTACCTCTCACATGTACCACACACACTTTCATGCCTGTGATTAATACCTATACCCTAGAGACTGAGCCATACCCAAAATACCCCCAAAATAATACAGACACAAATAATCATATATATGAAACTGTAGACAAATACCCACAAACTCCAGAGAAACACACAAGCTCACAGAAACACACAAAAAACCACACAGCAGAAGCACTCTCAATGTACAAATCCCCAGACACACTTCACCTACACACCAATAAATATACCCCACAAGAGACCACTCCACATTACCCATGCTGTCCTATAGACATACACAGCCCACACAGGCCACTTACAGTCACATACAACAGCCAGATCTAATACATATACAACCTTGACAAATTTGGTCCCTCCAGGCTCATTCACCAAAATGGTCAGGGGAATGCAAGATAGATGAGGGGATCCTCTGACCTCCTGAGGCCCAACTTGGTGGGGTGTGGGGTAGACAATGGCCTGCAGTGGACAGAGCAGGCTCAGTCTCCTTAACTCTCAGTGGTCTCTAGAAGCTGACTGATTCACACCTGGGTGTCCTTGCCACACCCAAAATGCCTCAGGTCCCTGTCAAAATCACACACCCTGGAACATCCCACCCACAAAACTAGTCATGCAGTTTAGGTTTTGATATTGGGAGGGACACTGGGTATAAAACAGAAGAGGAAGAATTGATCTTCAAATGCCCACAACCCACACTGTGCCTCTTGGGGTGAGGTGGCCTTTGCCCCTTTCCCTCCTGGGGAGAGATGGCCCTCATCCCTCTTCTCTTCCCACTACTTTCATTGGCTTCAACTTCCCAAGAGGTAGAGGAAGGGAGAGGTGCACAGCAATGCCCTCAGGCCATGAAATATTCAGCTGCCAGTCAGATCCCTTTACCTTGTACTCATTCTGACCTGACCCCTGATATACTCAGAATTAGCAGACTCCCCTCATGGTGGCTAGAGCCCTCCTGTGTGTCAAACATGACCCTGGGATCAGGCACATCCACCCACCCCTCAGTGGTCACTGGGATCCCTCCCCCAGTCTACAAATCCAGAGACTGCTCAAACTGGGACTCTGTTTGTTTCTGTCCCCACACCTTATCCTGAGCCCACTCCAGGTAGGACCTCAAGCCTTGAATAGTTTACTGTCTCCCTCTACTCTGAGCTTCCTCATCTCCCTTAGTTATACTCTGAATCCTCAGGAGTCCTGTGACCTCTACCTGAAGGCCCTCAAGCCTGGACCCTGAATGTGAGCCTAGTGCTCCTCTACCTAAAGAGCCTAATGGAGCTGGGTTGAGAGTAACAGCCTCTCATTCCCTGACCTTCTCAGCTCTCTGGGGACTGAAGTAAGACACTCTGTACCTTAATGGCTGGCTCTGGGTCTGGCCTTGGCCAACCTCAGGGCAAGGTCCTTCTATCGATGTTTCTGGGGTTGTGTTGTCCTCAGGAGCCTGCAGCCACCGAAGTTCCTCAGGCTTCAGGGCCTGGTACCAGGGTGGAGGCCCACCCTCAGGACCTAGCACAGGACTAGAAGCCTCCTCCTGAGCAGCCCCACTGGCCCCTGGCCTCACTACAGTCCCTGGAAGCTGCAGGAATCGCTGCATCTGGCATCAGGTCCAGCTCCAAGAGACTACTGACCTCGCCAGCAAGCTGGGACTGCTTGTCACTGCCCACTGCCACCAGAAGGCCCGCCCTGAAACTCAGTAACTAGACACTGGCCAGGTGGGAGTCTCTGGTTTCCTTCTCAATGCTCAGAAGCAAAACCACAGGAGGTACAGATGGCTGGGGACAGGGACTGAGCCATCCCAGTCTCTGGGCAGCTGAGAGGGCCAAGGGAAGAATTTTTTTTTTCACTCCAAATCTCATAATCACAACTGAACTCTTAATTTTCTCCGAACTGTGTTTCCCTCTTTCCCAGAAATCTCATATCCCTGCTCACTCTGGCCCAGCCTCTTGGTCCTCATCAGTCCTCCCAAAGCAAATTTGTGTAGTTAATCTTGACTGTCAGTTTGAAGGATATAGAATAATCTAAAAACAAACAAACAAACCCCCCCCCAAAAAAAAACAAAAACAAAAACCAAGGCTTTGTGCTTATCTGTGAGGAATATTTAGACTGGCCTAAGAGAAGTTGGAAGACCCACCCTAAGTGTAAGTGGCAACATCCCATGATCTGGGCACCCAGATTATATAAAAAGGAGAAAGTGGGGGCTGTAAAGATGGCTCAGTGGTTAAGAGTTCTGGCTGCTCTTTCAGAGAGGATCCAGGTAGGATTCTTAACACCCACATGGCAGCTTGCAACTGTCTGCAATTCCAGTTGTAGGATATCAGACAACCTCTTCTGGGTTCTTGTGTGATTCACAGCCATACACATTAAATAAAAAGAATACATTTTTTAAAAGAATTATATCAGGAGAGAGAGAGAGAGAATATAAAGCCGGAGCATTCATCATCTTGGCTTCATGACTGAGGCTGCCATGTGTCAAGCCTCTAACTATCACATTTCCCCAACAGATATTCTCAATTTATGATCTAAAAGAAACCCTTGCTGAAATTGCTTTTGTCAGATATTTGATCAAAGCAATAGAGAAGGAAGCATTATGTCCCCTTTGTCTCCCCTAGTCTGGGTCAGGACATCTTAAACATTTTCTACTGCGTACCTCTTTGTACCTGAGCAATTTTTACAGGACCCCTGTATGCAGGTATATAAAACAGGCATACAAACCAAGCATTTACAGGCAATAAATCCAAAAGAAATTTACTTTAAAACAATGCCTTGGGGCTGGAGAGATGACTCAGCAATTTAGAGTGTTTACACAAAAAAACTAGAGTTCAGATATGGTCCTGTTCACCCTATAACCCAGCACTGAGAGGGCATGGAGAGAGCAGAATCTCTGGGGCCATGGCTGGCTGCCAGCTTAGATGAAATCTGTGAGCTCCAGGTTCAGTGAGAGACCCTGCATCAAAGAAACAAGGCAGAGAGTGACAAAGAAGGATATCCTCCTATAGTTCGCTGCCATGCCCACCCACACATATGTGTGCACATACAACACACACATACACTTCACACACTTACATATGCACACTCACACATACATACAAAAATAATTAGATAACAAACCAGTTATTTACCAAACATAATTTTACCATTCAGGATTAAAGTGAATTTGCATATTAATAAGACAGATGAGTTTGTTTGTGTAGCTCATAGAGACAAACACTAATTTGATACATACTGAAGAATGATGGCAGGACTATGTCAAAAGGCCCTGTTTCTCTAATTAAACCATTATATATCTGTAAGAGTGACAGATTTTGTATGTACAGTTGAAAGTGCTATGGTTCATGGCATGTCAGTCTGCAGGGATAGTCTCCAGTGTGCACCAAGGTGTGTCAGGCAGTGTCAATGTCTGGCCTGATCAGATCACACTTTGTAGAGTGTGAATGTTATATGTTTAAATCACAGGTGCAGTAAAGTTACAGTATGCAGCACAAGCCAGGAACTTCCAAGTTCCATTATGTGTTTGATTTTGATTTAGTTTTCAGGGTTTGTGTGTTCGGAATCCTTTAGTGTTGTCAAAGTTTTTGTGAAGGCTACATTCAGTTAGTAGACCCAGTTGGGACCCGCAGCTTTGATTCAGGCCATCCTCATGCCCAGCCAGTCAACTCTAACATCTCTTTCCCTTGCGTTTTGCTTAACCCAGATCTTTCTTTCTTTCTTTCTTTCTTTCTTTCTTTCTTTCTTTCTTTCTTTCTTCTTTAAGATTATTTACTTTTTATTTCATGTGTTTTGCCTGCATGTATGAATAGACAATATGTACTTGTTTGCTTGGTGTCCAAGAAGGTCAGGAACGGGCATCAGACCCCCTGGAGCTGGAGTTGTAGATAGTCATGAGCCAACATGTGGGCACTGGAAATGGACCCTGGGTCCTCCGAAAGAGCATCAGTGCTTTTAATCACTGAGCCATCTCTCCAACCCCAACTAAGAGCACTTTCACTTCTTCGGTCCAGCCTGAGATCCTTCCAACACACAAATCTGGAGAGAGCACCTGCTTAGGACCCTCATTCATTCCAGCGATTCTAGCCACACCGGGCTGACATCAGAAGAACCTACATTTGCTTTCCTCAGTCCTCCTGGATTTAGGAAATTGAAATGAAAATCCTCATCTTTTTGTTTGTTTATTTGTAGACCTGGCCTTCTTGGAACATACTATGTAGACCAGACTGGTCTTGAACTCAAAAGAGGTCTGCCTTTCTCTACCTCCTGAGTGCTGGGGTTAAAGTGAGCACCATTACACCCATCTTTACCATCTTTTTATCAATGAGAGTTTTTACTAAAATGTTAGAGTCCTCACAGGCTTCATCCCCTTTGTCTCAGGTTTACTCTTCTCAGCAAAGATCTGGAGCCCTGGGATCTGTGACTTCTGCACAGGCTCATAGCCTAACCTTTGTCTAAAATCAAAATATGTGCTCCATGCTGCATCCTGAGCTGTGGTGCCACAAGCCTTTAATCCCTGCACTTGAGAGACAGAGGCAGGCAGAGCTCTGTGAGTTCAAGGACAGCCTGATCTACACAGTGAGTTTCAGGACAGCCAGGGCATCACAGAAAACCTGACTAAAACAAACAACAGCAACAACAACAAAAAAACAAAACAAAACAGCAACCCCCCCAAAAAAAAAGATTCATCCTGTTCTCAAAAATTACACTTTGCTTATCAGTTGCACTGCTTCTAAGGGTTTACTGTTGGCAGCCAACTAAGCATGTGAGGCCTAGCACTGACCATCCTGAGGAACAGTAATAAATTCCAGGGGGACTCCCACTGGGTGTGCTTGCCTGCTTGAATCCCCTTCTGCAGAAGTGAAATTGCTTGTCCCTAGTGCTTTGGGTTGTGTGGTCATTTCCCTGAGACCCCAGATGCGTTTCTAAAATGTGAGTACTTTCCTCCCTAAAATGGAGGATTTCTCACTGTCCCCTCCTGACCCTAAAGGCTGACTTGTCATTGCTTCATTCTTGCTCCCGGTTAGAGCAATCTGTGGTCTCCTGTCCAGGGCTGTGTTACATGACTAGCAGATCTATGCTCTAGGCCTTTTAATAAATGATTGCTATTGAATTTATGAACAATTAAATGAATGAATCAAAGGCAGGGGCTGAACTACAGTCCAACCAAGTAGACTCATAAGGCAATGGGGTGGGATGGGGGAGGGGGAACAGGAGTGAGAATGAGGTGCGAGATGGAGAAATGAATTTATAGGAGGAGCCAGATTCTCTGTCTACATCCTGAGCGGGCTTCCTGGTGTGGCCCAGACACAAACTCCAGTTCAAGAACTCAGAACCCTCCCCCATGGTGTTGAGTTTGGGGGGGTTGTTTTGGTTTCTCTTTGAGCCAACCCACTCAGCAAATAAAAGGCTGCAAATAGGAAAAACACCATGAGCCGGCAGCTGCTCTGTGAGAATCCAGCCTGGCTGTCCCCTCCCCCACTGGCCTCGGGTCCCCTTGGTTGCCTAAGGCCAGAAGGCCTAGCTGCGAGGATCCTGCAGAGAGCTCCGGGTGGGCACGCAGGCTCCCGGGCGCTGTCCATGGTGCCCGCTCAGCAGTCTCCCCGCCTGTGCTTCCATAGCTCACCGCTTATAATCGGAGGAGAAGATCCCGCCGCTCGCCGGGTCGTGGCCATATTCCGGCTCCCCGGGGCCGGCCGAGCCACCCTTGTCTTCGCTGTAGGCAGGGGCGGTCGACATGGGTCTGTGCTGCGGGGTGACTGAGCGGCCGGACTGGGCTGGGGCCGAGGGAGGGGACTCACACCTAGCTCTGCAGAGATGCAATCTGCGCAGCGGAGGCTGCGCGCGAATTCAGCAATCAGGGCCTCACGCCGAGATTCTTAAAGGCACCGGCACCACCCGCCGAGTTCAGGGGTTGGAGTGAGCGGACAGGACACGGGGAGGAGGAGCAGCGCCGGCCCCACCCCAATCCCTCAGAACCCTCTGACATCCATGCTTCTCCACTGCAACTGCAAGCACCTACAGGTCTGTCAGTGAACCAGGCTGCTAGGCTGATGACCTGATGACAGTACAGTCTTTGGAGGGATGCGGACCTCCTGTAACCACCCCTGATCACCTGACCTCCTGGCGTCCGCCCACCCACGCAGTGAAGGAAGGGGGTTACGCTGAAAGAAGGCCATACCCACAGGCACCGGTTGGAACACTGGGCCTTGGAGATGAAGGAATGGTACCTTTCCAACCTCCTTGTCACACAGCCTAAATCCCTCTGGGGGCAACCTGCCTACTAGTTTCCCGGAAGAAGTGGAATTTAAGGGCAGGATGACCCAGGAAGCATCACTAAGTGCATTTTGGGAGCAGAACTGTTCCAGGTGGAGTAGAGAGAACACCTAACATCCTAATATTAAGTTTTAGTAAACACTTTAATGATCCCTACTGAAGCCTGTTCGGGCCCTCTCCGGAGGGCTCATGGTCACATCAATCCCTGGTCAAATCCAGGTCCACTGACATCTAGAAGGGAAGGGAGAAGTAACACACAGACTTAAGTCAGATATAATCTCCAGGTCTCCAGAATTTTGTGATTCTTGGAGCTTTGCTCTCAAGACAAAAAGGGGGGAGGGAGAGAGGGAAGGAAGGAAGGGAAGTAGTAGGTCTGGATGGAGAGATAACCCTAAATTGGGCTGATGTATGGGTTATTATATCTCTTTGAGCTAGAGTTTTGGGCATGGGGTTGAGTGGTTGGAAAACCCTGGCTAGACTAGGAGAAAGGAAGAGTTCTCAAGGGCTGTCTTGAATTGTAGAATTAGGTTCCCTATGTCTCCAATCAGAATTGGTGGGTTGGTTGGAAATGGGTGGAACTCAGAAAGGTGGACTTTGGGTCAATAGAAAACAAAGGGCTCAGGTAGGCCAGAGCATGGCAAACAAGACTCTGTAGGTCTTGCCCTCCCCCATTCCCTGGCCTTGCTAACTGTTAGATTACATTCCTAAAGCTAACCACCAAGGTGTATTCCTTTATTTGACCACTTCCTCCTCCTGAGGCTGGCAACCAAGGTCTAGCTATTAAAGTATTGAAGTCCACCAGTCAAATGCCCTCTTTTGTCTACCCTAATTAACATGTCCAATCAAAATAAACCAATTCACTCTATGGGGGGGTTACCCCTTCCCCTTTATAAACTGCCATTTGCCTATGAGCCCCATCTGCCTGCACTTTATTCCAAGGAAATCCTTTGACCCTCTGGGAAAATATCTCTTCCCCTTCTCCCTTGTCCCTTCCCCCCCTCCCATGTCTTCTGTCCTCTGCCTCTGTCCCTCTGGGGCAAACTATTCTCTTTGGCCTGAGAACATGTTCTTGATGTATCCTTTCTGAAAGTTCTCCTGAAGGAAGAAGAATGATGGGGTTGGACCAGCACCTGGGTAGGAGATTGGTAGTATTCAGTAACTATGTCTGGATCAAAGAACTAGGGCTTGAGGACTCCCTGGCAAGGGCTCAAAAGGGTTTCATAAATAGGCACACCAATTTGTTTCTGGGGACTTGAAACTGGTTGAGTGTACTAGGGGGGAGAGAGGAATGTCTGAATTTTGCTGGAGCAGGTTGGCTAGGTGCATTTGTTAGCAAACTCAGGGGCTGGGATGGGGATATGTGTGCCTAGACTAGAGAGGTTCTTACTAAGTCCATGCCCAACAGGTTCAGTGCAAAGTGCACACAGTTGCTGCTAGTAGGATGATAGGGAGGAGGATCTGAGTCCATAGCTTCTCGAACACGACACTCCAGCTCTACAGGGTTAATGCCACCACGTCTTCGAAGCACACGCCAGAGCCTTCTGGAGCGCTGCAGGGCACGGTGCCCCTGTTTGCACACCACACCTTCACAGTAACCCAGAAGTGTTTGTAGTCCACCATCACCGGAGGTCCTGCCTGTGAGGAGAGCAGGCCCAGTGCAAATCACAGCAAGTATTTCTTCAAACTAAAGTCCCACACCAGACTGCCCCTCCCCCTTTCAGAGACCCATGCTATCATCCCAGTTTTCATCTCAGTGCAGCCTCCTCATGACTGGACAAATTTGTTTTTGCTCACCCTCAAAGTGTATGATCTCTCCGTGGCCACAGTAAACACCCACGTGGGCCCCGAACCACTGTGCCCTAGGAGACTGCAACTTGAACAGGAAAAGGTCTCCAGGTTGAGGTTCATCTTTGTCTAACTCCACTTCTTGGAACTGATGACCCATGATTGCCTCAGTGAAGAACTTGATGGTACTGGATGCCCCTACCAGGGTCTAAGTGGAGAAATATCTCAGACTTCAGGGTGTGTACACAGGAAAAGTCGGGTTATTCTGCAGCTCACAGATAGTAGAGCTGGCTCCCTGTTGTTAAGGGACTCCAGAGGCCTGGCAACCACAGATGCATCTTGTCCTGAGCTACCCTGAAGGACCTCATACTATCCAGCAACTGGGACTTCCTCACCACCCACCCCCTCCCCTGGTTATCCTCTTATCCCCAAATCCTGCCACTCTTTTCTTCCCCCGTCTCCTGGATCTCCTTCCTTATCCGTCTTCCATTCTGTCATTCCTACAAGCAACACTGGATTCTGGGTGTCAGCAGGCACCTGGGTTGATAAAATGACCTGAAGAAACAGGAAAACTTTAGTGAGATCTGGAACAGGGTAGATACCTCCTGTGTACAATAATCTCAATAGCAAACATGCATTCACTCACTCCTTGCTACAATTCTCAACATAGGTATAGTATCCTTATTTTCAGGAGGAAATTGAGGAACGTCCTGTGTCCCATGTACTAAAGAAATACCATGCAATTTTTTTCCTATAAGAAACTGAGAAATCAAATTTAGTTTCTCATCTTTACTGGGAACAGAGGGTTCTGGAAATTTGGAAGGATAATTTCACTGCCATATTTATACCTGAGATTTTGATTCAGAAGGGAGAGAGGGGGAAAAAAGAGAGGGGGAGGAAGGCAGGCAGACAGGGAGGGGGAAGGGAGGGAGGGAGGGAGGAAGGGAGGGAAGGAGGGAGGGAGGAGACTGTTGGAGCACTGCTAAAGGACTTGGGATGAGTGATACTTCAACCCAGCACTCTGAGATCTTTGTGTCCTTGTGTCCTTTGGTCAGCAGTCATTCTCTCTAACATCCAACAAATAGGGAGAGCCCCTTCCTCCTGGCTCCCCATTCATTCCATACCCACTGGGTCAAGCAGAAGTCACAGTTATAGAAGACAGTGCACTGTCTTGGACCCTGTTGAGACAGCTGGCACCTTGCCTGGGGAGGAGACAAGATGAGCCAAGCACTTCTGCTCCATTTACCTGGGATCTGAAGCTCATCTAGGGAGAGAAAAACCAGTCGTCATCACCAGCTACCTCACCTGATCTCCCTGCCCTGGCTGTTTCAGCTGTCTCCCTCTTCTGGCTGCTCAATATCTGTGTGTTTTGCATAAGTCTGCACTAGATGGATGATTACAAGTTGAGAGACCTATGTCACCTCTCCATATGGGACATCAAAAAGTCCCTTCTCTCTCCACCTCAACTTCCTCATCTGTAAACTGGGGACAATAAGGTTGGCCAGCTGGGCATCACCTGACTGCTGTGAATCACTGAGAACTCTTTGTGATAAGGATAATACCAGAGAGCAGGGTTTGTTTATCTGAGGTCTAGTTGGCTCCTGAACTTGCCATTGGCCTGAGCATGCACATTTGAGCACCAAGTGGAGGGCTGGGGAAAATACCTCTTTCTCAGTTCAGAGGAGAAGAACAATGGGTCCCAAAGGCTGGTGGCCTCCCTGTGATCCCTGCCTCAGTGATCAAAAGGGATCACTCAATTGGAAAACCCAGACTCTCCCTCAAATTTCCCATAGGGGAAGGGTGGAGAGGCAGTCTGGCTGCCATCAGTTTGGCCTTTGCCCTTTCAAACAGGGTTCCAGGCCCATGGCTGATGTTCCACCTATAATGAACAATAATACTTATGGCTAAAAGCTATATGAAGGCCACAATTAGCCCTAGCAACAATGTCATGCAGATCCTACTGTCATTTTTATTTGGAAGGAGGGAAAATGAGGCTTGGGGAGGTTGTTAAGGTTACATCTAAAAAGTGATAGAACCAGTGTTCAAACTGGGATGATTTGACTGAACCAGGGTATGGGACTGCCTCTGGAATGCTGGGACCTCTTAAATGGTTCGTGGAATCCTACCTCCAGCCCCCACCCCCAGGAAGTATTGCCCCTGTTTTCTTCCTGACTAGAGAAGCAGCTACCCTTGCATTTAGCATTCATTCATTTAGTTATAGTAAAAGACCAAGAGCAACACCCCGGAACCACCAGAACCTTGGAGACAAGTTTCTCAATCCCATGGCCCAGGGGCTGACAACACTGCCCAACCTGTTGGGGATCCTGGCTTGGAGGCCTGAGCCCTTCTTCACCCTGGCTATCAGAAACAGCAGTGGTAGGGAGTCCCTGTGACTTGCTTTGGGGTCACTGCTCCCAGCCAGGGATCTGCAGCTAAAACAAGGTCAGAGTGGAAGCCCACCTCTTCTGACCATCCCTCCCTTTCCAGAGGCTCCAGTCACTGTGACCCCACCCAAAAATGAGTCCATAATGTAAGCCACTTACCTTGTAGTGACCACACTTCACTACTCGTGAGACCTTAGTCTTCTGTGGCCAGAGGAAAGAGGGCAAATTGGCCAGGGATCTGGCAGATAAAAGGGACTAAACAGGAAGTTCTGGGGCCAAATGGGAGCACCACTGTCCTACCCAATCCAAACAAGGCAGCAGCACCTCTGTTATGACCCTGAGGGCAGGCAGGAAGCCAGAGCCTCAGGGCTGGGGTCCAGGTAGGTAAATGGTGCCTCCTTCCCCATGACTGCCTGATCTCCTCAGCACCTTTTCCTCACTCTTCACTGGCCTTAGGATACTCAAGGCTTAGTCTCTACCCTGTCTTGGTCAGAGAACAAGAGCTAGCTTTCTATCCCCATGAACTTACTGAGGTTTGCTCTGCACCCTTGCACATGTATTCTGCAGGTTCAGGTGTAGTGTTCTGTAAGCATGCACTAGGTCGAGGTGGTTGACAATATTCTTCATATCACCGCTGACCATATGAACTTTAATTTCTTTTTTGCACCATTTTCTGTCAGTTCAGAGGGATGGTAAGACATCTTGCTATGTACAGGTACAGTATTATCTCCCTTTCATTCTGTTAGATTTTGCTCTGTGGAGTTTGAAACCCTTATTACATATAGAAACATTTTACAATTGCTACATCTTTGGATGAACTGACATTTGTTATGAATATCCCCCTGTACCTCTGCTAATGCTTGAGCTGAAGTCTTTAGTTAATGTCATGCTTGCTAATTGCATCTGTGTGTTTTTTATCAGCCACTTGCTTTCCTTTTCCCCATTGACCTAAAGGCTATTTGTGTCTTTACATTTACTTTTGATTTTGAGATGGGAGTCTCACTTGTTTCTCAGGCTGGTGTCAACTCTAGGCTCCAGTGATATTGTCATCACAGCCTGGTGAATATCTGAGACCTTGGATACACACCATGTGCCTGGCTCTATGTCACTGTATTTAAAATACATTCATAATAGAATATAATTGGGTATTCCTTTTAACTCACAGATATTTAATGTGGTAATTGATGTGGTTAAACTTTGGTCTGCCATTATTTACTTGTTTTTCCCATCTGGTGTGTGTGTATGGGTGTGTATGTGTGTGTGTGTGTGTGTGTGTGTGAGAGAGAGAGAGAGAGAGAGAGAGAGAGAGAGAGAGAGAGAGAGATGTGTGAGTATGTGTGTTGTGTTGTTTGTGTGTGTGTTTGTGCATCTATGTGTGTGGTATGCATGTGTGTTCTTTTGTTTTCCCTTCCTTGTTTCCTTTTGGCATATTTGAATATTTTTGTTATTCATTTTAAGATGGGTATAGTAGCACACACCTGTAATCCCAACACCCAGGATGCTGCAGTAGGAGGATTTGAAAGTTTGAGAGCAGCCTGTGCTTCATGGTCAGCTCCAGACTTGCTGGGTTACATAACCTGTGTCATGTAGTAAGAGCATGACTCAAATATATCTATTTGAGATATAACTATCTTCTGGCATTTAGCTCCAGTTCTCCATCTTATATAGTAAGTCTCTTTAGAGATTACAATATAACTAGTTTTCCAACTGGCCAATTAGATTAACCAGTCAGGTTTGGTGCTAATAATAACCACCTTACACAAACTACTTGGTTATAGAGCTTGGAATTGCACATCAATGGATAAGCCATCAGTACTGTAGGTCTGCCACCACCATCACTGCCTGTCTTTTATGATATTTTTGTCATATATACACTAAGCAACCCACAGGACAATTTTATAGATTTTTCTTTAAACTGTAGTATATTTTAAGAGAGAATAAAGATGCCCCTTATAGTTACATGGGTGCAGGTCTAAGTGTTTCTCTAATGCTATTGCCTTTAGACAGATGAAATTCCTTCAGCATTTCTGGTAGAGCAGTCGGCAGATGTGAACCATCTTAGTTTTATATGAAAACAACATCTTTGTCTTTATTCATCCTATCGGATACAGAATTAGGTTTTAACATTTGCTTTTTACCTTTTACATTGACTCTTTGTGGATTTTACATCATTTTTCCTGATCCCACTCACTTCCCTGTTCCCTTGCTTCCACCTTCTACCTTTGCAACCTCCCTCTCCCAAAAACAAAAACAAAAAATTTTTTTTGGTCTTTCCAGACAGTTTCTCTGTGTAGCTTTGTAGATCAGACTAGTCTCAAACTCACAGAGATCCGTCTGCTTCTGCTTCCTGAGTGCTGGATTAAAGGCATGCATGAACGGAAAACAAAATTTAAAAGTAGAACCAAAACAAACAAACTGAAACCAAAACGCCAACAAAAAATCCTGGCATGGAAGCTGTAGTGTGGCCCAGTGAGTCACACAGTATACCCTGTAGTTCATGTAATGAGTCTTATGTTTGATTCCAGGCCTCTGACTTCTGCTATACCCTCAATACTGGGCCCTCACTGGGGCTCCTCTTGGACATCCTATTGTTGCCTTGTGTCTTGGAGACCCTGTAGCTGTGGATCTGTAGGTCCAGTCCCTTCACACACTCCAGCAGTGCATAGAAGAGGTGGATGTTGGGATGCACTACCTTGTAGTCCAGGTTCTGGGCCGGGATGGTAGCTGGATAGTCAGCCTGCCAGCTTTCCCTTATGGTCACCACCCAGGTCAGAGCTTGCCAGCACTGCCCTGGCTAGCTCACCTAATATAGCCAACAGTAAGGAGCTGGGCCAATTCTCCTGCTCTCACTCCCTAGAGGCCACCTCACCCACACTCACACCACCAGAGCCAGCTCCTCTGTTTTTATGCCCCCAGGTTCAGTCTCCTGCCTGTTGCAGGCAGCAAGAGGTGCTATTTCCCTTTCCCTTGCAGTCCCAGGGCATACCAGGGAGAGGGCAGAGGCAGCTCTCCTGCTCTCAAGCCTACAGTCCCAGCTCATCTGAGCCCCTACCAACAGGGTCAGCTCTAGTGTGCAGCGCAGGTGAGGTGCTATACCCGCTCTCCCATGTGCTGCAGCTGCTGAGGGCCAGGGCCAGCTCCCCCACCCTTGTGGCCCTGTAGAGAATTTTCTCCATGGCTCCTGAACTTCATCTTTTCAGGTGAGAAGTCAATGATGTGCACTATTGAGCTTCACAGAACATGTTGTCCTTGGCTGCCTTCAGGCTTCTCCTTATCTTTGCTTTCAGTGGTTTGATTGCGACATGTTACCTTTGTGTTTACCTTGTCCCCATTGTAGCCATTTTAATGTGAAGTTTGTCTTTCACCTTTTCCTTTTATCCCCTCACATTTTCTGCTCCACTTTCTTCTCATCTAAGGCTCCAATTAATAATATCACTCTAGGGGCTGGAGAGATGACTCAATGGTTGAGAGCACTGGCTGCTCTTGCAGAGGACCAGGGTTCAATTCCCATCACCCTCATGACAGTTCACAACTGTCTGTCACTAGGGGGATCTGACATCTTCACACCAATGCACATAAAATAAAGTTAAATAAATCAGTAAAAAAATAATATCACCCTAACACTATTCAATGAATTATTTTACTTGGAGCCAGATATGTATTGGCATTTTTTTTTTAATTTCATTTACCTTTTCTTACAGCACCCCCACTTGCTACTAAAATAATTCTTAAGAGTTTTTAATTTACTTTTAATTTGCAATTTCTTATTGTTACTGGAGGTTTTCTTAGTTTATTTTTTATTTATTATTTTTTTCACAGCTTCTCATTATGTACCCCTGGCCCAAATAGAACCCAATATATAGATCAGTCTGGCCTTAAACTATTTATTGTCAATCTTCTTCCTAAACATATAGAACAAGGAATAGTAACATTTAAAAAGTATACCATGTCACATTTAAAAGCAAGCTCATTAGACATAGATTTCCCAGCAGAAATTCTAATGGCCAAGATGGAACTTAATGAAATGCTTCAAGTTCTGAAAGAAAATGACTTTCAAACAGAATTATCATACACAATGGTTTGATTTGGGAGGAGAAGGATTTGAGTTGGGAGGAGAAGGGTTTCCCTTTGGAAAAGAGAAGTGAAAACCTTAAAGACAAGCATAAACTCAGGAATTCATGGCATTCACCAGCATTAATGAAGATGCTAAGGGAGTCCTACCCCCAGAAGAGGAAGACAGAGCAACACAACTACAAGGACATTCTGTATTTCCATGTCTTTCCTGAGATCACCGGATTTTCTGCTATTGTTTCATTAAATAGGTTTTCTGTATCTTTGACCTGTAGCTCTTTTCCTGATGGTATGCTGATGAGGCAGATATTTGCCAATTCTGTTAGTCAGTTTTCCATTTCTGAAACAGATTTTTAAGAGAAAAAGCCTTATTTGGTGTGTGTTTCAGAGCCCTAGGACCATGGTCCATATGCTGCTCCCTTGTTTGGGGACCAGCAGTGAAGCAGTACATCACAGTAGAAGGGCATGGCAGAGAAGAGCTGCTCACCTACTGTGACCAGGAAATTGTGACAAAGAAAGAGGCCACGGACAAAAGATAACCCTCAAAGATATGTGTCCCCACCACACTGCCCAGTGACCTGCCTCCTCTAACCAGGCCTCCCTTCTAAGTCATCTATAAACTCCTTGGTGGATTGATACACTGGTAAGTTCAGCATACCTGGACCAGTCATCACTCTTTGTCCAGCTGCAGATCTGACAGTCAGGACAGGAGCCTTCTAAGTGGACACTTCCTAGTCAGACTGTAATAATTTTTTAAGCTGCCCAGGGATCTCAAATGTCCTCTTCATTCTTTCTTGGGATTTTGGTGTTTTTTTTTTTCTATCTAAACATATTATTTTGAAAGAAACAATTTGAAGCTCCAATATTATTTCTTTACTTGCTATAGATTGTTGTTGATGTTTCTCAGCTCATTTTTATTTTATTTATTGCTTATTTAATTTTTGGGTTTTTTTGAGACATTGTTTCTCTGTGTAGTCCTAGCTGTCCTAGAAGTCACTCTATAGACCAGATTGGCCACAAGCTCAGAGATCCACCTGCCTCTGCCTCCCAGTGCTGAGATCAGAGGTGTGTGCTATCCCTTCTGGCTTCAGCTGATTTTAAAAAATCTGACTCACTAAACTTTTAATTTCAAGACTTTTGATTTTTTTGTTGTTGTTTGTGTGTTTGTTTTTAAAAATCTCTCTTTACTAAATCTCTCATGTACATTTTGAATTGCTTTCCTAAATCAATTTGACTGTTTATAATTATTTTTGTAAACATTCTTGAGCTTTTTAAAATATGCATTTGAATTCTTTATCATTTACTTTGGTATCTCTGGAATCTGTTACTATAGATTTATGAACTTCATGAGGTAACTGTAATATTTCTTATTCTTTCATATTTGTTGTGTTTTTATGTTGAGATATACATCTGTTTAGAGGACTGTTTTCCAAGTCCTTGGGAAGTTCTTCTTAGACAATGGTCTCCCTAGATGATGTGTCTTGGGGTATGTCTAATCTCTCTGTGGCTTCTTGAGTTGTCATCAGTGGGTTTTAACACAATTTGTATTACATTACAACCCATTTTCTCTTTGAGCCTTGCAAGACTAGTACCTTTCTGGCACTGCAAGTAGATGTGGGGAGGCAACAGAACATGTGTGCTCTTCCCTTCGTGGTCACAATAGAGTATAGTTGGGGATTTCCATGGACACTTGATCCTGCCTCTATGACTCAAAAGCAGTTCTGATACTGGCTCCACAAAAGGTAGTAAATGCTCAATACTTTAATCCTCTGATAATGGTGCAGTTTCCAGTGTCACAGAAATTGTTGCAGACCAGGATTGCAGATCCCCCTCTTGGCACTCCCTCATGTCCAGTCTTCTCATCAATGTATGCCCTGACAAGCATGATGAGGATGCCTGTAGATGAGGTGTCTGCAGCAGGCGGCCCCTTCAGGATCTAGAACCTGCTGCTAGTTTCCATTTGGTGTCATACAGTCTGCAACCCTCTCTATCCCACTCCAATTCCCTTCTCATCCACCCTCTGTCCCAACAACTCCCACAGAGCCCACAGGACCCAGAGTGGGTCCTGAACACATGCTCAGCTGGGCTTTATGGACATGGTGGCCACATTCTGGAGCACTACATAGTGCGTGTCACTGTGGAAGAGATGGGTCACAGGGTTCTGAACCCCTCAACTGGTGGAGGGTGGTGGGTGGGAGAAACAGGTTGGCCAAAGAGTTGGGAGGATTGAACTGTTGGGAGGAGAGTGGGCTCTGGCTGAGAAAGGAAGGACTTGGGATTCTAAGGACAGAGACAAAGACCGAAGAGGGCATTAGGTCCCCTAATGGAAAGACCAGACACTATTCCTGGCTACTACCAACAGATCTTGCTTCCCTACCTTTGGGGGAGGGGTAGGGTAGCTGTGTCAGGAACCCGGATGTCCTGTAACAGTTTCCTCTGAGATTGAAACATTACTTTCTGCAGAGAAGCTCCATATCTTCCAGAAGACTCTGAAACTAACCAGATTCACTAGACCCCTCCCGACCAGACAGAGGAAACAACACAGACTGAGAGTCTCTCTCAGTCTAAAAGAAGCCTCCAAGGTCAGAGGAGCTAAACTGCAAAGTAGACTTTCAGCCAAGCAAGCTGCAAAGACTGAGACCAGACCAGCTGACTGGAGGAAGCAGAAACCACCCAACTGCCTGGAAGAGGTGTAGAGCAGAGTCACCTAGAAAGGACACTTCAACCTGTTGACCTGTCCGCAGGCTGTGCAGTGTGCTCCAGGTTCCCAGCTTTTGTGAGCTGTCACCATGCTGGGTGGACCTTGGTGATGCAGCTGTCTTGAGTCATCCGTGCTCCTGTGAGTGACCCCTCACCCCCAGTAAAACGAATTGGTTCACCCAGTTGGACTTCAGAGGTGTCCGTACTTCAGTCTGTTGTGGATTCCGTATCTGGAGTGAGCAGATGCGTGTGTTGCCTCTCTCCAGGAAAAGTTTTGCCAAACATCACATGAGGGCACCACCTCTTGGCTCTGGGTGCTGAAACCTGACACATAAACATGCATGACAAGGAGCAGCTTTGTGTGGGAAAGCATGGAAAACTTCACACTCATCTTGGGAGTCAGCATCTGTCTGTGGCTGCAGTGCCTCCAGGAAACACAAGCTGCTCTCCCACAGTTCACCTTGCCACACCTCTCGCCCAGTAGCCCATCAAAAGTTGCCCTTCTTCTCCAGTATTTAGAACCCGTGTGTGGGTTTCTCCTGTTCAGACGGCATCCCATCCATGTCTGCTAACAGCATGCACTCTACTGCTACAATCTCAGAGCTTAGCCCTAACTTCCCACAGTGGCAGTAAACCAGAGGTTCTCAACCTGTGGGTCACAACCCCTTTGGAGGCCAAATGACCCACAGGGGTCACACATCAGATATCCTGCACAGCAGATATTTACATTATGATTCATAACTAGCAAAATTAGAGTTATGAAGTAGCAACGTAAATAATTTTATGGCGGGGTGTCACTACAACATGAGGAACTGTACTAAAGGGGTGCAGCATTAGGAAGGTTGAGAACCACTGCTGTAAACAGATAGCTACTAATCCTGCAGAATGGCAGACAACAAGAGTGCTGGAACGATAAAGGAAGACAGATGTCACCCTGATTTCTCAACTGGAGAAGAAAAAACACAAAACCAGGTGTGAAAATGATAGTAATCCTTGGGAAAATTTTGGAATTAAATTTTAGTGTTGTGGTTTAAAAGCATTTATTTAAAAAGCAGGAGCCTGTAGTTTCTTAGATAAATTGTATCGTATCAACTGTTTGTAACATGAAAATTAAATGACCCAGAGACAGATATTGAGGTTCAAGCTGAGGATCAGGGAAAGGAAAGCAACCGGCTACTAGAAAGGGTGGGGTCACACATGAGCTCTTCTCCAAGTCTCAGACTGCTGTCTCTCCTCAGTATGCTGCAACTTTTTCTGGTCCTGTCTTAAATACCTGGGACTAAAGGTGTGAGCTCTGTTACTCTTTTAGACTGATTCAATCTTGTGTAAGCTTGAGTGTCCTTGAACTCAGAGACATCCGTCTGCCTTTGTCTTCCGAGTCCTGGGATTAAAGGTGTGTGCCTGGGTTCTGTGGCTTGTGGCTGACTTTGCTTTCTGAATCCTCAGGTAAGCTTTAATAAATTATAAAGAACATATCACCATAACCATTGAAACCTGGCCTGTTGATGACCCCTAACTGAGAATCCTAGTGATAGTGGATACATAAGCCCAACTGTCCATCTCCTGTGACCAGAATTGGTGCCTAGCTCAATTGTCACCAGAGAGGCTTCATCCAGCATCTAATGGAAACAGATGTAGACCCACAGCCAAACATTAGTTGGGATTCAGGGAATCCTGTAGGAGAGGGAAAGGAGCCAGAAGGGTCAAGGCCATCACAAGAAAACCCACATAATCAACTAACCAGGGCTCATGGGGCTCTCAGAGACTGAACAGATAACCAGGGAACCTGCATGGGACTGACCTAGGCCCTAAGTATATATGTTACAGTTGTGTAGCTGGGTCCTCTTGTAGGACTCCTAAGAGTGGGAGCAGGGGCTGTCTCTGACTCCCTGGCTTTTGGGATCCTATTTCTCATACTGGGTTGCCTTGCCCAGCCTTAATGCAATGGGAGACACTTAGTCTACCTGCAACTTGATATGCCACATTTTGTTGATATCCATGGGAGGCCTGCCCTTTTCTGAATAGAAATGGAGGAGGAGTGGATGAGGGCAGGGCATAGCATGACTAATAAAAACCCAGAAAGAGATATATTGGCGATGAAGCTACAGATCTGAGAAGCAAAGCAGCTAATCTCTAGAGACTTCTCACCTTTGCCGATGCTTAGACCAAAGGGTTGATCCTTAGACTGCTCCTGACTATACTGCTCCTCAGACTGCAATGAGTTCCTGTCTCTTCCCAGCCATAACATTCCTGTCTCTGCCTCCTTAGTGCTGGGATTAAACGTGTGAGCCCTGTTATTCTTTTAGGCTGATTCATTCTCCTGTAGCCCGGGGCCGCCTTGGGCTCACTGAAATCAATGTGGCTTAGTCTCCTGAGACCAGGGATTAAAAGTGTGTGCCTGCACTGCCCTGTTTCTTTAGCTAACTAGTGTGGCTGGCTTTGCATTCTGATCCTTCAGGAAATCTTTATTAAATCATAAATAATATGTCACTGTGGGGGTGGGGGATAGGAGTGGTGGTAAGGTTGGAGGAAGGGACTGGGACCAGAGGAGAGAGGGGAAACGGCAGCCAGGATGTAAAATAAATGAATAAATACATTAATTTGTTTTTTTGGCCTGCTTTATTTTTACTATGCTTTCTTTGAAAACAATCATAGGGACAAAAGGAAATCTGTTTTCATTTGGGGAGAGGTAACTAGGCTGGTAGATGCTAGCACTCTGGCTCTTGATTTCAGCAAGGCACTCTGGGAGTCTCTTATAACACTTCCTGCATAGCCTTTGGCCTCACATAATCATGTGACATTTTAGGAGCAAATTTGGGCATATTTTATCCCTGTATCATCATAGCCTTTTCACAGGAAGGGTGTTAAATTCCTTTCTCCTTGCTTTCAGGATCTTCCAAAGTACGACAGAAAACTACTGCCTGACTGTGCAGTTCTATTGTTTCTAGGAATTCCCTATTTACAATTACTTTTTAGGTGACCTTGTTTATGCAATTGAAACATCTGATATTTTGATTTTTCTTCAAACCTCTGGAAATCGCCTCTCGTATTCAAGCATCACCATGGTTATGGGATATTGACTGGATCTTGGATCCATTCCTCCATTGCTGATCTTGCATTTAGTGGCCCAATTACCCTGTCACATTTTGCATTAGCATTTTCAAAGCCAGAGATTCAATTATTATTGTCTAGCTTCTGAATTTGGTATCATTCCATTTACTACTGAAGTCAATCTTTGTAAAAAAAATTAGTGAAGGTTTCTTTTGGGCCCTGTATAATATTAGTAAATGACTCAGTTTTCTTTCCTAATTCTTCATTCTGTCCCAAGCATTCAAAGCTGCTCCATGACATAAAGCCATAGTGTGTTCATCATATATAGATTGCTTTTGTACATTAGCTTAATCTCCGTCTCCAAAAAGTTGGTCTTGGGAGATTTCCATACCACTAGTCCTACTAGGTCTTAGCCTCATCTTTCCATCAGGTCCTCAATTGTAATTGAGGACCAGACTCCAACACTGCTATAACCAAGTCTCTCCAGTCTTGAGGGACAATTCTATTACAAGTTAACCCTGAGCTTCATATCTGCTTCACACAAGGTGAATGCATGCCATATAAGACTATTACTTCCTTGACGCTTCTTAAATTTCCATTTCAACAGGAATTCTTTCAACTCTTGCATAGCCTTGAAATGTCTATTATTTGGCAATTACTGTAAGGATACTGGATAAATTAAAGTTGGTTGTTTGAAAACCTTAGACTGTTCCTCTAACCTTATAATGCAACGCTAAAATTGGTTCACCTTCAAATTCCTCTGTCTGGGTCTTAATATCTCTATCACCTGTTTTCAATAAGTTTTTCCAAAACTTCTATCTTAGCACTCATATTAATCAACTGTTTTAGTAATAAAACCTATATAATGTTTATAATTGACATTACAAAAATCCCATCTAATTATCCCCTCATTTAATTGTTCCCTTTTCAAACTATCTAGTGTATTATCATACAGAGACCTAACTCCCTCCATTGTAATAGTGTATCCAAATTTTTTTAATGTGGGAAAAAACTCTCTTTTAACTATTTCGTCATTTTAAGAATTCCCAATAGTCTTACCAAATCTTCTGCTGCTGCTGATTCAAATGACAGTAAAGTGTGAAGCTGACTGCTGTTGTATAGAACAGTAGACTGAATAGGTGTCAGGAAGTCACCTAGTGTGGCAGAAACCTGAGGAGGGGTTTGAGGGAGTACCCACAATTCATTGGGAGAGGGAACTTGCTGTCTGAAAAAACGCACACAAGGGATCCTGGGGAAGAAACATGTGAGGCAGGAACTGCCTACAACAGAGCTGGCTGGTGGTGAGGGCCTAACTCTGGCAGTGTATTGAGCCCATCCATATGTGGAGTTGACTACAGAGGCTGCAACAGAAAATGTCCCAAACTTGCTCAGAGGATAAGGGAAAAAGAGAGGAGAACCTAGCCAGTGAGGCGGTGATTGTGGCCCCTCTGTGCAGCTCCAACAAGTGTGAAATTGACTGCAAAGCCACAGGAAAGCAGATTTTTCATGAATTCTAGACTCAAAGTTAGAAGACAGATGTAGCACAATCTTAATTACACTTAATAATAAAGAAACACAAAGTCAAACACTAGGGGGTGAAAGCTGAAGGATCACAGGAGCAGAGCAGTCAGCCATTACAGTTCTTACCTCTCCAAAATCCTCCGACTAAAAAGGGCCGAGCTCCTGTCTCCTCCTGCTTTACATTCCTCTCTCCTCACAGTCACATCACTTCCTGTCTTTCTGTATAGACTTCCAGGTCTCTATGGTTAACTAATGGCTACATTCAGCCTCTGATCTTCAGGCAAGCTTTATTTGTTAGAGTAAAGGTAACCACAGCTACCTTTAAAAGTTGATGTATTTTCAGAACAAGTGGACCAGACACCATTAAAAATGACTCAGGTGATCCAGCCTCCTCCCACAGAAGCACTCTCAAAGCACAAACCCCCAGAAGCACTTCACCTGCACACTTACAAATATATGCCACAAGGGACCACTTCATATCCCCCATTCTGTCCTATAGACATACACAGCCTGGCACACAGGCCACTTACAGTCACACACCACAGCCATAGCTAATACACATACAACCTTGACAAATTTGGTCCCTCCAGTCTCATTTACCAAAATGCCAAGGGGAATTCAAGATAGATGAGGGGATCCTCTGACCTCCTGAGGCCCAACCTGGTAGGATGTGGGGTAGGCAATGGCCTGCAGTGGACAGAGCAGGCTCAGTCTCCTTAACTCTCAGTGGTCTCTAGAAGCTGACTGATTCACACCTGGGTGTCCTTGCCACACCCAAAATGCCTCAGGTCCCTATGAAAACCACACATGGGGGCATGCCACCCAAACAACTGGTCATGCAGTTTAGATTTTGACATTGGGAGGGACACCAGTTATAAAACAGTAAAGGTAGAATTGATCTTCAAATGCCCACAACCCACACTGTGCCTCTTGGGGTGAGGTGGCCTTTGCCCCTTTCCCTCCTGGGGAGAGATGGCCCTCATCCCTCTTCTCTTCCCACTACTTTCATTGGCTTCAACTTCCCAAGAGGTAGAGGAAGGGAGAGGTGCACAGCAATGCCCTCAGGCCATGAAATATTCAGCTGCCAGTCAGATCCCTTTACCTTGTACTCATTCTGACCTGACCCCTGATATACTCAGAATTAGCAGACTCCCCTCATGGTGGCTAGAGCCCTCCTGTGTGTCAAACATGACCCTGGGATCAGGCACATCCACCCACCCCTCAGTGGTCACTGGGATCCCTCCCCCAGTCTACAAATCCAGAGACTGCTCAAACTGGGACTGTGTTTGTTTCTGTCCCCACACCTTATCCTGAGCCCACTCCAGGAAGGACCTCAAGCCTTGAATAGTTTACTGTCTCCCTCTACTCTGAGCTTCCTCATCTCCCTTAGTTATACTCTGAATCCTCAGGAGTCCTGTGACCTCTACCTGAAGGCCCTCAAGCCTGGACCCTGAATGTGAGCCTAGTGCTCCTCTACCTAAAGAGCCTAATGGAGCTGGGCTGAGAGTAACAGCCTCCCATTCCCTGACCTTCTCAGCTCTCTGGGGACAGAAGTAGGACACTCTGTACCTCAATGGCTGACTCTAGATCTGGCTTTGGCCAACCTCAGGGCAAGGTCCTTCTATCGATGTTTCTGGGGTTGTGTTGTCCTCAGGAGCCTGCAGCCACCAAAGTTCCTCAGGATTCATGGTCTGGTACCATGGTGGAGTCCTACCCTCAGGACCTAGCACAGGACTAGAAGCCTTCCCCCAAGCAGCCCCACTGGCCCCTGGCCTCACTACAGTCCCTGGAAGCTGCAGGAATCACTGCATCTGGCATCAGGTCCAGCTCCAAGAGACTACTGACCTCGCCAGCAAGCTGGGACTGCTTGTCACTGCCCACTGCCACCAGAAGGCCCGCCCTGAAACTCAGTAACTAGACACTGGCCAGGTGGGAGTCTCTGGTTTCCTTCTCAATGCTCAGAAGCAAAGCCACAGGAGGTACAGATGACTGGGGACAGGGACTGAGCCATCCCAGTCTCTGGGCAGCTGAGAGGGCCAAGGAAGAATTTATTTTCACTCCAAATCTCATAGCCACCATTGAATCCTAAATTTTCTCAGAACAGTTTTTCCCTCTTTCCAAGAAATCTCATATCCCTGCTCACTCTGGCCCAGCCTCTTAGTCCTTATCAGTCCTTCCAAAGCTAGACTGTCAATTACAAGGATATAGAATAATCTAAAAACAAAACAAAACAAAAAAACCAAGGCCTGTATGTTTCTCTGTGAGGAATATTCAGACTGGTCTAAGAGAGGTTAGAAGGCACCTAAGTGTAGGTGGCAACATCCCATGATCTGGGCACCCTGGCTGAATAAAAAGGAGATACTGGGAGCTGTAAGATGGCTTGATGGTTAAGAGTCTGGCTGCTCTTTCAGAGGACCCAGGTTCAATTTGTAACACCCACATGGCAGCTCAAAACTGTCTGCAATTCCAGTTGCAGAATATCAGACAACTCCTTCTGAGTTCTACAGGCACCAGTTACTTGTGTGGTTCACAGACAGGCATGCAAGCAAAACACCCATACACACAAAATAAAAAGAATAAATTTATAAAAAGTATTAGAGAGAGAGAGAGAGAGAGAGAGAGAGAGAGAGAGAGAGAGAGAGAAAGAGATGGGGGTGTTCATCTGTAGGCTGTGAATATATGCTTCTCTTATTGGTTGAAGAATAATGTTGTTTTGGTCAATGGACAGGTATGATGTACCCAGGCAGGAAGTATAGGTGAGGCTATCATACTAGGAGAATTCTGGGAAGAGGAACTCGGGGAGTGAGTCTCCAGAGAGACACCATGTAGCTGCTGAGGAAGCAAGAGGCTTGGACATTCTCAGGTAAGCTGAGACCAAGTAGAGATACATAGATTAATAGAAATGGGTTAATAATTAAGAGAGTCAGCCAATAAGAAGCCTGAACCATCTGGGAAACAGTTTATAATTAATATTAGCCTCTGTGTGTTTATTTGGGACTGGGTGGTACAGAAACTTCCCTCTATGAAACAAAGACAGACAGACACAGATAGATAGACAGACAGACAGACAGACAGACAGATAGATAGACAGATAGAGAATATGAGGCCCCAGCATTCATCTTCTTGTCTTCATGACCTTGGACTATTAATCTATGAGCTAAAAAAACCCTTGCTGAAATTGCTTTTGTCAGATATTTGATCAAAGTAATAGAGAAGGAAGCATTATGTCCCCTTTGTCTCCCCTAGTCTGGGTCAGGACATCTTAAACATTTTCTACTGAGTGCCTCTTTGCACCTAAACAATTTTTATAGGACTCCTGTATGCAGGTATATAAAACAGGGATACAAATGAAGAATTAACTGGCAATAAATCCAAAAGAAATTTACACTAAAACAATGCCTTGGGGTGGAGAGATGACTCAGCAATTTAGAGTGTTTGCATAAAAAGACTAGAGTTCAGATATGGTCCTGTTCACCCTATAACCCAGCACTGAGAGGGCATGGAGAGAGAAGAATCTCTGGGACTAAGGCTGGCTGCCAGCCTAGATAAAACCCGTGAGCTCCAGGTTCAGTTACAGATCCTGCATCCAAGAAACAAGGCAGCAAGTGACAAAGAAGGATATCCTCCTGTAGTTTGCTGCCATGCACACCCACACATATGTGTGCACATACAACACACACATACACTTCATACAAGTGCATATGCACATCCATATATGCATATAAAATCATGAGATAACAAACCAGTTATTAAGTACACATAATTTTGTCATTCAGGATTAAAGTAAATTTCATACTACTAGGCACGGGCTTGTTCGTGTAGCACCACAGTGGGGAGATACACATATTTGATACATGCAGAAGAGTGATGATAGGACAATATCAAGAATCCCTGTTTTGTAATTAAACCATTATATTTCTGTAAGATTTTGTTTGTACAGTTGAAAAGTGCTGGGGTTCATGGCATGTCAGTCTGCAGGGATAGTCTCCAGTGTGCACCAAGGTGTGTCAGGCAGTGTCAATGTCTGGCCTGATCAGATCACACTTGTAGAGTGTGAATGTTACATGTTTAGACTCACAGGTGCAGTAAAGTCACAGCAGGCTGCACAGATCAAACACTCCCAAGTTCCATTTGTGTTTGATTTTGATTTAATTTTCAGGTTTTGTGTGTTCGGAATCCTTCAGTGTTATCAAACTTTTTGTGAAGGCTACATTCAGTTGGGAGACCCAGTTGTGACCCACAGGTTAAACAGCTTTGATTCAGGCCATCCTCCTGCCCAGCCAGTCAGCTCTAAAGAACATCTCCTTCCTTTGTCTCTTTCTCAACTCAGACCTCTTTCTATTTTTTAAAAAAGATTTATTTATTTTTTATTTCATGTGTTTAGCCTGCATGTATGCATGGGCATCATGTACTTGTTTGTTTGTGTCCAAGAAGGTCAGGAACGGGCATCAGACCCCCTGGAGCTGGAGTTGTAGATAGTCATGAGCCAACGTGTGGGCACTGGAAATGGACCCTGGGTCCTCTGAAAGAGCAGCAGGTGCTTTTAACAACTGAGCCATCTTTCCAGCCCTGACCCAGATCAGATCATTTTCACTTTCTTCAGTCCAGCCTGATATCCTTCCAACACACAAATCTGGAGACAAGGGACCCTCAATCATTCTAGTGACTTCCAGCAATTCTAGCCACACTGTGCTGATATCAGAAGAACCTACATGTTGCTTTCCCTAGTCCTCCTGGATGTAGGAAATTGAAATGAAATATAACTAATTGTTGTTTATTTATTTATTTATTTTTCATTTGTAGATGTGGCCTTCTTAGAACATACTATGTAGACCAGGCTGGTCTTGAACTCAAAGAGACCTGTCTTCCTCTACCTCCTGAGTGCTGGGGTTAAGATGAGCACCATTGCACCCATCTTTACCATCTTTCTATCAATGGGAGTTTTTATAAAATGTTAGAGTCCTCACAGGCTTCATCCCCTTTGTGTCAGGTTTACTCTTCTCAGCAGAGGCCTGGAGCCCTGGGAGCTGTGACTTCTGCACAGGCTCATAGCCTAACCTTTGTGTAAGATCAAAGTGCTCCATGTTGCATCCTGAGCTGTGGTGGCAAATGCCTTTAATCCCTACACTTGGGAGACAGAGGCAGGCAGAGCTCTGTGAGTTCAAGGACAGCCTGATCTACACAGTGAGTTTCAGGACAGCCAGGGCATCGCAGAAAACCTGTCTAAAACAAACAACAGCAACAAGAAACAAAACAAAACAAAACAACCCCCCCCCAAAAAAAAGATTCACCCTGTTCTCAAAATTACACTTTGCTTATCAGTTGCACTGTTTCTAAGGGTTTACTGTTAGCAGCCAACTAAGCATGTGAGGCCTAGCACTGACCATCCTGAGGAACAGTAATAAATTCCAGGGGGACTCCCACTGGGTGTGCTTGCCTGCTTGAATCCCCTTCTGCAGCAGTGAAATTGCTTGTCACCGGTGTCTTCTCTGTAGGCTGGTGTGGCTGACTTGGGTCTGCGCTGTGGGGTTGCTGAGCTAGGGTTTAGGCAGGGGGTTCTTAAAGGCATCAGCACTACTCAGTAGGGAGTAGGGGTTAGGGTGTGGGAACACTGGGAAAAGGAACAGCACCTGCCCAGCCCCAGTCACTCAGACACCCTGACAGCCATGCCTCAGCACTTAAAGCAACTGCAGACATGTATAGGTCTGAAAGTTAATCAGGCTTTTGGGCTGATGATAGTACAGCCTTCCAAACTTCCTGTTACCACCCCATCACCTGACCTCCAGGAGTCCTACAACCCACTCAGTGAAGGAAGGGGGTGTGCTGAATGAAGGCCATACCCAAAGGCACAGGTTGGAAAACCTTGGAGATGAAAGGTTTTGATGAAATGGTACCTTTCCAACCTCCTCTTCACACAGCCTAAATCCCTCCAGGGGCAACCTGCCTACTAAGTGGGAAGATCCACAGTTTCCAGGAAGAAGTAGAATTTAAAGGCAGGATGACCCAGGAAGCATCACTAAGTGCATTTTGGGAGCAGAGCAGTTCCAGGTGGAGTAGAGAGAACATCTAATATCCTAATTAAGTTTAGAAAACACTTTAATGATCCCTACTGAAGTCTCTTCTGGCTTCTAGGAAGGGCTCAAGTCATATCAATTCCTGGTCAAGTCCAAGTCCATTGACATCTAGGAGGGAAGGGAGAAGTAACAGGCTTAGTTATGTCTGGTATAATCTCCAGGTCTCCAGGCCTTTGTGATTCCTGGAGTTTGCTCCCAAGACCCAAAGGAGAGAAGTGTTGGGGTGGGGGAAGAAATGAGGGTAGTAGGTCTCAATGGAGAGAAAGTCTTGAACTAGGCTGATGGATGTGGTATATCTCTGAGCTATTGTTTTGGGCATGAGGTTGAGTGGTTGGAAAACCCTGGCTAGACTTGGAGAAAGGAAGAGTTCTCAAGGGCTGTCTTGAATTGTAGAATTAGGTTCCCTACGTCTCCAATCAGAATTGGTGGGTTGGTTGGAAATGGGTGGAACTCAGAAAGGTGGACTTTGAGTCAATAAAGTGAAGGGCTCAGGTAGGCCAGAGCATGGCAAACAAGACTCTGTAGGTCTTGCCCTCCCCCATTCCCTGGCCTTGCTAACTGTTAGATTACATTCCTAAAGCTAACCACCAAGGTGTATTCCTTTATTTGACCACTTCCTCCTCCTGAGGCTGGCAACCAAGGTCTAGCTATTAAAATATTGAAGTCCACCAGTCAAAAGCCCCTTTCGTCTACCCTAATTAACATGCCCAATCACAACAAGCCAATTCACCCTAACAGGGGTTTACCCTTTTCCCTTTATAAATTGCCATTTGCCAGTGCCCATCTGCCTGCACTTTATCCCGAGGCAGTCCTTTGACCCTCTGGGGAAAATATCTCTTCCCCTTCTCCCTTACCCCTTTCCTCCCCTCTCCCTTGTCTTCTGTCCTCTGCCTCTGTCCCTCTGGGGCAAACTATTCTCTTTGGGCTGAGAACTTGGTCTTGGTGTGTCCTTTAAGAAAGTTCTCTTGAAGGAAGAAGAATGATGGGATTGGACCAGTACCTGGGTAGGAGATTGGTAGTATTCAGTAACTATGTCTGGATCTAAGAACTGGGGCTTGAGGACTCCCTGGCAAGAGCTCAAAAGGGTTTCATAGTGTGTAACGTCACAAATAGGCACACCAATTTGTTTCTGGGGACTTTTGGACTGCAGAGTGAAGACCTTAAATTTAGAGGAACCTTGTTTGAGAGTAGTAGGGGAGGAGAACATCTGAATTTTGCTGGAGCAGGTTGGGTAGTTGCATTTGTTAGCAAACTCAGGGGCTGGGATGGGGATATGTGTGGATAGACAAGTAGTGCTTACTGAGTCAGTCAGTGCTCAACAGGTCCAGTGCAAAGTGCATGCAGTTGCTGCTAATAGGATGGTAGCGAGGAGGATCGCTGTTCATAGCTTTTTGCACACTGTGCCCCAGAACTCCAGGGTCAACACCGCTACATTTTCGAAGCACATGCAAGGGCTGTCCATAGTGCCTCATGTCACTGAGGGACTGTTTGCTCACCACACCACTGCTGGAGGTCCTGCCTGTGGAGATAGCAGCCATAGTGCAAATCAGAGGTAGCATTTCCTCAAACTGAAGTCCCATTCCAGGGCTGTGCCTCCCCCGTTCAGAGAGTTCTCATCCCAGCCCACCCCCTCATGACTGGACAAATTAGTTTTTGCTCACCCTCAAAGTGTATGATCTCTCCATGGCCGCAGTAAACACCCACGTGGGCTCCACACCACTGTGCCTTAGGAGACGGCAACTGGAACATGTAGAGGTCTCCAGGCTGAGGATCGCCTTGGTCTAACTTCACCTCCTGGAAGTGTGGACTCATGGAATCCTCAGGGAAGAACTTAAAGGTGCAGGATGACCCTACTGAGGTCTAAGAGGAGAAAAGTCTCAGTCTGCAGAGTGTATGCACAGGCATAGTTGGGTCATTCTGCTTATCACAGATATGGGGTGGGGCCCTATGCAGAAGGTCGTTGCTACTTTACACCTGCCTGCCTGTACTTAGACTCCATAGGCCTGAAAGTCACAGAAGTACCCTGCTCTGATCCACCCTAAGGACCACATACTGTCCAGCAATTCGGAGTTACCTGCAACCCACCGTTACCCACTTATCTCCAAATCCTGCCACTCTTCTCTCCTCCCTCCCTTAGCTCCTGAATCTCCTTGCTAGAGCACACAAGCTAATCTATTAATCTATGTCCACCACGTGACCATCATGAGTCCGATGTACTAAAGAAATTCCAGGGCTTGTTTTTTTCCTATAAGGAACTGAGTAATTCAGTTCAGTTTCTCAGCACTGGGGAGGCAGAGGAAGGCAGATGTCTGTGAGTTTGAGACCAGCCTGGTCTACAAGAGCTAGTTCCAGGACAGACTCCAAAGCCTCAGAGAAATCTGTCTTGAAAAAACAAAACAAAACAAACTCAGGGGCTGGCATAGGGATATGAGTGGCTAGGCAAGTAGTGCTTACTGAGTTCATGCCCAACAGGCCCAGTGCAAAGTGCATGCAGTTGCTGCTAATAGGATGGTAGCGAGGAGGATCGCTGTTCATAGCTTTGTGCACACGTTGATCCAGCTCCTTAGGGTCAATGCCATCGAGTTTTCGAAGCACATGCAAGAGCTTTCGGGAGCGCCTCATCGAATAGAGGCCCTCTTTGTGCACCATACCGTCGCAGTATTTGAGAAGCATTTGTAGTCTACTGCCTCTGGAGGTCCTGCCTGCAAGGATAGCAGACCCAGTGCAAATCATAGCTAGCATTTCCTCAAACTGAAGTCTCAAACCTGGGCTGCTCCTCCTCCTTTCAGAGACCTATGCTTTCATCCACGTACAGCCCCCCTCATGACTGGACAAATTAGTTTTTGCTCACCCTCAAAGTGTATGATCTCTCCATGGCCGCAGTAAACACCCACGTGGGCTCCACACCACTGTGCCTTAGAAGACTGCAATTGGAACACATAGAGGTCTCCAGGCTGAGGATCGCCTTGGTCTAACTCCACCTCCTGGAAGTGCTGCCTTAGGAATTTCTCAGAGAAGAAGAATGCAAAGGTGCTGGATGCCCCTATCAGGCTCTAAAGGGAGAAATGTCTCAGACTGTAGGTTGTGTGCACAGGCTTAGCTGGGTCAGACCTGGCTTGGGGTGGGGCCCTTGGCAGGTGGTCTTCACTGATTTACACCTGCCTGCCTATACTTAGATTTGAGACTCCTGAAAACAACAGATGCACCTGTCCTGAGCCACCCTAAGGACCACATATTGTCCAGCAATTAGGAGTTCCCTGCCAGCCACCGTTACCCACTTATCCCCAAATCCTGCCACTCTTTACTCTTCCCTCTCCCTGCTCCTGGATCTCCTTCCTTATCTGTCTTCCCTCTTTTCATTCCTAATAGCAACACTGGGTTCTGGGTATCAGCAGACACCTATGTTGAGAGGTGGGCCTGAAGAAACAGGAAAAGTTTAGTGAGATCTGGACCAGGGTAGATACCTCCCATGTACAATAACCTCAATAGCAAACATGTATTCACTCACTCTTGTTACAATTCACAAGATAGGATGGTATCCTTATTTTCAGAAGGAAATTGGGGAATGTCAAACCTTGCTAGAATAAACAAGCTAATCTGTGTATACCAAGTGACCATCATGAGTTGCATGTACTAAAAAATACTGTGGCTTATTTTTTTGTTTTGTTTTGTTTTGTTTTTCCCAATAAATTTCTCATCTCTACTGGGAACAGAGTGTGGTGACATATTATTTATGATTTATTAAAGTTTGCTTGAGGATTCACAAAGCAAAGTCAGCCACAAGCCATAGAAACCAGGCACACCTTTAATCCCAGAAGTCAGAAGCTAGGTGGTGGTACACACCTTTAATACTAGCACTCAGTATTAAGAGGTAGACAGATCTCTGTGAGTCTAAGGCCACCCAAATATACACAAGATTGATCCAGTCCTAAAGAGAAATAGCTTACACAAACATGATCTCAGCCCCTGGGATCACATGCCTTTAAATCACAGCACTAGGAAGGTATATAAGACAGGAGAAAGGTCTCATTATCAGGCATTCATTCCCCAGCCACATTGAGGATAGGAAGACATTGATTCTCAGTATTCTCCAGCCACGCTGACAAGAGGCCCTTTCAGCCTGAAGTAGCTGTAAGAGCTAGTGGCTGGCTACGTTACTTTTCTAATATTCAGAGTGAAGCTGGAACCTCAATATCAGTCTCTGGGTCATTTATTTATTTGAGCAATAACAGAGGGATCTGGGAACTTGGAAGGATGATTTCACTGCCAAGGTTATATGAGCTTTGGTTTCAGAGGTGTGCAGGGGGCAGTGGGGGGGTCAGGAGTGGGGTGGGATGGATATTGAGGTGCTGCTAACGGAACTGTCAGCAACAAATGACCCTCCGTCTAAACACTCTAAGCATCTTCGTGTCCTTGTGTCCTTTGGTCAGCAGTCATTCTCTCTAACGTCCAACAAATAGGGAGAGCCCCTTCCTCCTAGCTCCCCATTCACTCCATACCCACTGGGTCAAGCAGAAGTCACAGCTATGAAAGGCAGTGCACTGTCCTGGACCCTGTTGAGACAGCTGGCACCCTGCCTGGGGAGGAGACATGATGAGCCAAGAACTTCTGCTCCATTTACCTGGGATGAGCAGCTCATCTAGGGAGAGAAAAACCAGTCGTCATCACCAGCTACCTCACCTGATCTCCCTGCCCTGGCTGTTTCAGCTGTCTCCCTCTTCTGGCTGCTCAATATCTGTGTGTTTTGCATTAGTCTGCACTAGATGGATGATTACAAGTTGAGAGACCTATGTCACCTCTCCATTTGAGACATAAAAAGGTCCCTTCTCTCTCCACCTCAACTTCCTCATCTGTAAACTGGGGACAATAAGGTTGGCCAGCTGGGCATCACCTGACTGCTGTGAATCACTGAGAACTCTTTGTGATAAGGATAATACCAGAGAGCAGGGTTTGTTTATCTGAGGTCTAGTTGGCTCCTGAACTTGCCATTGGCCTGAGCATGCACATTTGAGCACCAAGTGGAGGGCTGGGGAAAATACCTCTTTCTCAGTTCAGAGGAGAAGAACAATGGGTCCCAAAGGCTGGTGGCCTCCCTGTGATCCCTGCCTCAGTGATCAAAAGGGATCACTCAATTGGAAAACCCAGACTCTCCCTCAAATTTCCCACTGCAGGGTGAGGCAGTCTGGCTGCCATCAGCTTGGCCTTTGCCCCTTCAAACAGGGTTCCAGGCCTATGGTTGATGTTCCACCTATAATGAACTATAATACTTATGGTTAAAAGCTACATGAAGGCCACAATTAGTCCTAACAACAATGCCATATAGATCCTACTGTCATTCTCATTTGGAAGAAGGGAAAATGGGACTTGGGGAAGTTAAGGTTTCATCTAAAAAGAGGTAGAACCAGTGTTCAAACTGGGGTGATTTGACTGAACCAGGGTATGGGACTGCCTCTGGAATGCTGGGACCTCTTAAATGGTTCATGGAATCCTACCTCCAGCCCCCACCCTCAGGAAGTATTGCCCCTGTTTTCTTCCTGACTAGAGAAGCAGCTACTCTTGCATTTTGCATTCATTCATTTAGTTATAGTAAAAGACCAAGAGCAACACCCTGGAACCACCAGTGCCTGGGAGACAAGTTTCTCAATCCCATGGTCCAGGGGCTGACAACACTGCCCAACCTGTTGGGGATCCTGGCTTGGAGGCCTGAGCCCTTCTTTCTCTCACCCTGCCTATCAGAAACAGCAGTGGCAGAGAGTCCCTGTGACTGGCTTTGGGGACACTGCTCCCAGCCAGGTACCTACAGCTAAAACAAGGTCAGAGTGGAAGCCCACTTCTTCTGACCATCCCTCCCTTTCCAGAGGCTCCAGTCACTGTGACCCCACCTGAATATGAGCCCATAATGTAAGCGGCTTACCTTGTAGTGAAGATCCCAGGAATATAAAATTGTAAGCCTAGAGAGATGAAACCTGACAATGGCTTTTTTCCTTATAGCCAGCAGCTTCATCAATGGTCAAAGGTTAACTAAGCCTTACAACTCCCATGGACCAAGGTTAACTTTTAATAGTTGCTTTTATGGCACTCCCATCTTCTCATTTCTTTAACTTCAGCTACTTCCTCTGTGTGACCTTCCATTTCACATTTTCTTGAATCCTTCCCAGGAAGGGTAAGAACAACTGTGTAGGGATAGCTACAGGCTTCTGCAAATACCTTAAGTCAACATCCCATAGAAGAAATTGTAAATCTTAAAATGTTAAACATGACTCTGAAGGGACCAGACCCTCACCCAGCCCCCTGCCTTGGCACTCATGACAGGCTGCAGAAAAGACCCAGCAAGAGAAAGGCCCCTGACTCAGCAAAATGTTCTGAACTCCCAACTTGCCCTCCACATGGCGAGGAACCAATCAGAAGTTAGCTTGTGGGCTCTGAATATGCTTTACCCATAGCAACCACTCTGGGAAGGCCTCTAGGCATAGCAACCTTGCTGAAGCTGCAGCTGACCAATCAACACAGGGCAGGTTGTCCCCGACCAGAGGTGCACCAATCCTGAGACTGTTGCTATGCAACTGGCGGACCACCCCCCAGACACTCCCCTTGCTTTAACCAAGTATATTCCCTGCCCCACTGCTGCTCTAGGGCCCTCCTGCTTCACCCTTTGTGTAGGATGGATGGAGCACCGGAGTTGATGCCAGTTAACTCTTAAAATTAAAGACTCTTTGCTTTTGCATCGGGTTGGGTCTCTTGGTGATTTCGAGGTTCAGAGTTTGGTCACAACAGACTCTAAGCTTAATCTCAAGACTGTAAAAAAAAAAAAATCCTTTTGTCCCATGTCTGATGCTTATTTTTCACTATAAAAGAGGATTAAAACCCTCCCCTATTGCCACAGTATCTGGACTCTGACTGTGGTCCCACTTAGCTGGTAAGCTTCTTTTTGCCCTGGGTGTCAGGAGTAAAGTTTCCTTCTGGTTCATAGACTCTGGTGTTCTGCTCCCCCATCATTTGTGTGTCCAAGACCCACAGTAGTCACTCCACATCTTCACTCCTTGTAAGAAGTTCATCTTCTGTGACCAGTATGGGAGTATGATGGGTCAAGTTGGACTCCATGTATCTTGGCTTGTTTCTAGCAGATAAAAAGTGGGCTAACCTAGATGGTACATCTGTCTGGGCCTGCACAGCATTAGGCTGACAGGCAATCCACACAAATATCTCAATACCACACACTTTCAACATCTGATATCTGATTCCATGACTGCCTGATCTCCTCAGCACCTTTTCCTCACGCTTCACTGTCCTCAGGTACTCAAGGCTTCATGTCCACCCTGCCTTGGTCAGAGAATAAGAGCTAGCTTTCAATCCCCATGAACTTACTGAGGTTTGCTCTGGTCTGTTCTACTGAGCATGCTTTGCACCCTTGCACGTGTATTCTGCAGGTTCAGGTGTAGTGGTCTGTAAGCACACATAGGTCAAGGTGGTTTATGATATTCTTCATATTAATGCTGACTATATGGACTTTAATTTTCTGTTTTACACAGTTTTCAGTCAGTTCAGAGGGATGGCAAGACTTCCTGCTATGTACAGGTACAGTGTTATCTCCCTCTCATTCTGTTAGATTTTGCTCTGTGGAGTTTGAGCCTTTATTGCATATAAAAATTTTTTGTGCACCCTTTGCCTAAACTGACATTTATTATGAATATCCCCCTGTACCTCTGCTAATGCTTGAGCTGAAGTCTTTAGTTAATGTCATGCTTGCTAATTGCATCTGTGTGTTTTTTATCAGCCACTTGCTTTCCTTTTCCCCATTGACCTAAAGGCTATTTGTGTCTTTACATTTACTTTTGATTTTGAGATGGGAGTCTCACTTGTTTCTCAGGCTGGTGTCAACTCTAGGCTCCAGTGATATTGTCATCACAGCCTGGTGAATATCTGAGACCTTGGATACACACCATGTGCCTGGCTCTATGTCACTGTATTTAAAATACATTCATAATAGAATATAATTGGGTATTCCTTTTAACTCACAGATATTTAATGTGGTAATTGATGTGGTTAAACTTGGTCTACCAGTTTAACCCTGGTGTTGTGTGTGTGTGTTGTGTGTGTGTGTGTGTGTGTGTTCTTTTGTTCTCCCTTCCTCGTCTCCTTTTGACATATTTGAATATTTTTTAGTAATTCATTTTAAGATGTGCACAGTAGCACACATCTGTAATCCCAACACCCAGGAGGCTGCAGTAGGAGAATTTGAAAACTTCAGAGCAGCCTGTGTCATATAGTAAGAGCCTGATTCAAGTAGATTCCATATCAACTAGCATTTAGCATTTAGCTCCAGTTCTTTGTCTTATATATTAATAACTTCTTTTTGTTGTTGTTGTTTTGTTTTTGTTTTGTTTTGTTTTGTTTTTCCAAGACAGGGTTTCCCTGTGTGGCTTTTGAACCTGCCCTGGAACTAGTTCTCATAGACCAGGCTGATCTTGAACTCACAGAGTTCCACCTGCATCTGTGTCCCAAATGCTGGGACTAAAGGTGTATGCCACCACTGCCTGGCTATTAATAGTTTCATTAGGTATTACAATGCAACTAATTTTTCAGTGGGTAGTTACCTTAATCCATCAGGATATGGTGCCAACAATAACCACTTCACACAAACTACTCGATTATAGAGCTTGGAACTGCACATCAATGGAGAAACCATCAGTACTGGAGGTCTGGTACCAACATCCCTGCCTGTGTTTTATGATATGTTTGTCATAAATATACTATGCAACCCACAGAACAATTTTATAGATTTTTTTTGTAAACTGCAATGTATTTTCAGAAAAATGTCCCTTATAGTTACATGGGTGAGGGTCTAAGTGTTTCTCTAATACTCTTGCCTTTAGACAGATGAAATTCCTTCAGCATTTGTGGAGGAGCAGCCGGTAGATGTGAACCATCTTAGTTTTCTTTGAAAACTTCTTAGTCTTTATTCATTCTATTGGAAATAGAATTCTGTTTTAACTTACTTTTTTAAAAAAAACTTTCTTTTTTATTGATTTTGTGGATTTCACATCATGCATCTGAATCCCACTCATCTCCGTTCCCTTGTTTCCACCTTCTACCCTTGCAACCTCCCCCTCCCCAAAACAAAATTTAAAACTAGAACCAAAGCAAACAAACAAAAACTAAAATACCAAAAATACCATAAAACCCCAAAATGAACAAAAAATAAAAACAAAACAAAAATAATCCTGGCATGGAAGCTGTAATGTGGCCCAGTGAGTCACACAGTGTGCCCTTTAGTCCATACTTCAGTGTAATGAGTCTTAAGTTTGGTTCCAGGCCTCTGACTTCTGCTATACTCTCATACGGGGCCCTCACTGGGGCTCCTCTTGGACATCCTGTTGTTGCCTTGTGTCATGGAGACCCTGTAGCTGTGGATCGGTAGGTCCAGCCCCTTCACACGCTCCAGCAGTGCATAGAAGAGGTGGATGTTGGGATGCACTACCTTGTAGTCCAGGTTCTGGGCCTGGGTGGTAGCTGGATAGTCAGCCTGCCAGCTTTCCCTTAAGGTCACCTCCCAGGTGAGAGCTTGCCCCGGCCTGTGGGGACCCTGAGGAAGGGAGTGAGAATGAACGAGCAAGAGACTACAGGGATGGAGACAAGACAGTGTTCTGATCAAGTCTCTTTTATTAGACACATCAGTAGGACTTAAGTAGGGTGAATGTGTCAGGAGGCAAGGGAGGCTTACCTCCTGCCAGGCAGGATGTGTTACAAGGAGATAAGTCAGCTGCCAGGGCTCTCTAGACTGCAGACATGGGCATGTGCTTTACAAGAAGGTAAGCAGATGTAAATAATCAGAAGCTTAACTGGGTGTTATTTCCTAAAATACCAAAAGAAGGCGTAAGATGGCATTTATTATGCTATCTTCATTCAAGGTCCTCTACAGGTCCCCCTTTATTTTTAAATAATATATAAGAAGGCCATAGGTTGGGGATGTCCTTGCGGGGGCTGTGCCTGTCTTAGGTCAGTGGGATCAATGGGCTTATGAGTGCATGATAGCCTTATCCGTCTTTGGAGGTGACATTGCATGATGTCCATTCCTGTCTTAGGGGGTTCTCAGGGTCAGACACTCTCAGTCCTCCCTTTGTTGCTATTCGTTGACTATCCAGCCCAGCTCATAAGGAAAGAACAAGGCCAATGATTTCACATAAACACGGTTCTCATGATGTGTGACCAGAGTTCATCACAGTTGTCTCTCATTTCAGCCAAGTCAAGGCAATGGTAATGAACCTGCATAGGCTGCATTTTGATAGCATCTACCTGATTCTTAATGAAGGCCATCAATTTATTAAAGAGAAAATGTCCTCTAGTGATAGGAGAATTAATAAGCCGAGCAAGGGGCCTAACAGGAGAAGAAGAAAGGGCAGCAATCCACTCCAGGCACACCAGACTGGTTGGTGGAATAGCTCTCTATGATGTTTTTCAAGTTCTTCTTGATATTTCTTGATTCAGTCTTGAATAATGCACAATTTTTGGGCATAGATTAGCATTTTTTTCCTGTAAAGTCAAGCAAATGCCTCCCTTGTCTGCAGTAACTAAGTCTAGACCTATTTTGTAGTCCTATTTTGTAGGACTACCTCTGCTAGAGAATTAACCTGATCTTGTAGATCCTGGAGGGATCTATAAGTAGTCTGTACATCATCAGCAACTTGTTGTGACAACCAAGAGTAGGTTTTTATGGATACTCCCATACCCGAAGAGCTGGTGACCAGGGCTCATGATACTCCAAGTCCTACCAATAGGGGAATAAACTGAACAGCCTGCTTATGCTGGGGGACAAGATAATCTATGCCGGGTGTGGAAACGGGCTCATCCCCCAGTAAGATCTCTATGTCTGGGAGGAGGGCGGTCAGCACACATAACCCTGTCCTATTGGCTGGCAGCATAGAGTATGCTAACCCGTTCCCAATGCCCGCTCTCCCATGTGCTGCAGCTGCTGAGGGGCAGGGCCAGCTCCCCCACCCTTGTGGCCCTGTAGAGAATTTTCTCCATGGTTCCTGAACTTCATCTTTTCAGGTGAGAAGTCAATGATGTGCACTGTTGAGCTTCACAGCACGTGTTGTCCTTGGCTGCCTTCAGGCTTCTCCTTATCTTTGCTTTCAGTGGTTTGATTGTGAAGTGTTTGGGGTGTTACCTTTGTTTTTGCCTTGTCCCCCATTGCAGCCATTTTAATGTGAAGTTTGTCTTTCACCTTTTCCTTTTATCCCCTCACATTTTCTGCTCCACTTTGTTTTCTTCTAAAACTCCAATTGATAATATCACCCTAGTGGCTGGAGAGAAATGGCTCAATGGTTGAGATCACTGGCTGTTCTTCCAGAGGACCAGGGTTCAATTCCCATCACCCTCTTGACAGTTCACACTGTCTGTAACTACAGTTCCAGGAGATCTGACACCTTCACATTAGGTGGAATTCAGGGAATCCTGTAGGGGAGGGCAAGGAAAAATTGTAGGAGCCAGAGGGGTCAAGGTCATCAAAAGAAAACTCACAGAATCAACTAACCAAGGCTCATAGGGGCTCACAGAGACTGAGCTGACCACCAGGGAGCCTGCATGGGACTGACCTAGGCCCTCTGCATATATGTCACAGTTGTGTAGATCGGTCCTCTTTTTTTTTTGGTTTTTTGAGACCAGGTTTCTCTGTGTAGCTTTGGAGCCTAGCCTGGCACTCTCTCTGGAGACCAGGCTGGCCTCGAACTCACAGAGATCCTCCTGCCTCTGCCTCCCGAGTGCTGGGATTAAAGGCATGTGCCACCAACGCCTGGCTAGATTGGTCCTCTTATATGATTCCTAAGAGTGGGAGCAGGGGCTGTCTCTGACTCCCTGGCTTTAGGGATCATATTCCTTGTACTGGCTTGCCTTGCCCAGCCTTAATACAATGGGAGGTTCTTACCTAGTCTTACTTCAAGTTGATATGCCATATCTTGTTAATGTTCATGGGAGACCTGCCCTTTTCTGTATAGAAATGGTGGAGGAGTGGATGGGGGTGGGGCATAGCACCACTAATAAAAACCCAGAGAGAGATATTGGGGTTGAAGCTGAAGATCTGAGAAACAAGGCAGCCAGTCACTAGAGACTTCTCAACTCTACAAATACTCAGATCAAAGGGGTGAACCTTAGAGTGCTCCTGACTATACTGCTCCTCAGATTCATTCAGACTGCAATGAGTTCCTGTCTCCTTCCAACCATATCATTCCTGTCTCCACCTTCCTAGTGCTGGGATTAAAGCTGTGAGCTCTGTTTTTCTTGTAGATTGATTCATTCTCCTGTAGCCCTGGGTGGCCTTGGACTCACAGATATCCATCTGCCTTTGTTTCCTGAGACCAGGGATTAAAAGTGTGTGGCACCACTGCCCAGCTTCTATTGCTAACTAGTGTGGCTGGCTTTGAATTCTGATCCTTCAGGAAATATTTATTAAATCATAAAAATTATATTGTCATTGGGGTGGGGGAATAGGGACCACAGTAAGGTTGTAGGTTGAGACTGTGAGGAGAGCAGGGAGGGGAACCTGCAGCCAGTATGTAAAATAAATGAATAAATAAAATTATTTTTTTAAAGATTATTTCTTATGTACACAGTGTTTTGCCTGCATGTATCCCTGCAAGCCAGAAGAGGGCACCAGATCTCATTACAGATGGTTGTGAGTCACCATGTGGTTGCTGGGAATTGAACTCAGGACCTCTGGAAGAGCAGTCAGTGCTCTTAACCTCTGAGGCGTCTCTCCAGCCCCATAAAATTATTTTTAACACAGCCTGGCAGTGGTGGTACATGTCTTTAACCTGAGCACTCTGGAGGCAGAGGCAGACAGATCTCTGTGAGTTCAAGACCAGCCTGGTCTACTAAGTGAGTTCCAGGAGTGCCGGGGCAGTTTCACAGAAAAATCATGTCTCAAAACAAACAAAAGAAAAGAATTATAGCTACAGAAGTTTTATTATAATATAATGGCTAAGAAACAAACAGGAGAGCCATGTGCAATTTTCTTAAGACAGGCTAAGGTGTGTGGCATATGGCTTTATGGAGGAATGTGGTCCTTATTACTAGAGATGTCTCAGGGATGTTCAACAACAAAGCCTGCTAGGCCACAGATCTATTAACTGCCTATTTATTTTTCTGAGACAAGGTTTTTCTGTGTAAAATTCCTGGCTGCCCTAGAACTTGCTCTGTAGACAAGGCTAGCCTCAAACTCACTGAGATCTGCCTGCCTCTGCCTCCCAAATGCTGGGATTAAATGTGTGTCTCACAACTTCCTGGTGCTGTCTATTTTTTAAAGTGTAAAGATTTATTGGAATATAACTATATCCATTTTTTAAACACAAAATTTGTAATTGCATGGTTGAGACACTATAGCCTACAAGACATAAACACCATTTGAACATTTTGTATTTTGCTGACAATTGTTCTAGAGTTTTGGGATTTTTTGTTTGTTTCGTTTTGTTTTGTTTTGTTTTTTGTTGCATTGATTTGGGTCAAATGGGCCCAGGTTTTCTTAAGCAGGGAGTTTGGGAGTGGGGTGGGGTCGGGAACACAGATTGTACATAGCACAAAAAAAAAACCAAAAATTTTGAGCTACAATTTCAGAATAGCCTTCGTAAAATAATTTAGCATTAATTCAAACAAAGGATTACTTACCAATCTGAGATGGAGGCATTAGTTTTGACTCATAAAGCTAGTCTAGTATTTGTATGACATAAAGGCACTCAAATAGGTGGGGCAGTGGTGGCCCATGCCTTTACCCACTGCTACCCCCCTTTCAGGAGGTAGAGACAGGCAGATCTCAATGAGATTGAAGCCAGCCTGGCCCACAGAGGAAGTTCTAAGATAGCCAAGGCTACACAGAGAAACCTTGTCTTAAAAAGCCGGAAAAAAACAAAACAAAACAGACAAACAAGGTATTTACTAATTAATTCTTCTTACCCTCACATAAGGACATACTGCCACCCCTTCTGCCAGCCTAGCAGACTAAACCAGAGCTGAGCCCCAGAGGACAGCAGTTGATTCTCAGTCTGCACAACAACCTACAGAACCGATGGACTATGAAAGAATGAGTTGTACCCCTTGAACCTGCTATGGAATAATCCTCTTGTTCACTATAAAGATTTATCACTCATTTAATAAAATGCTGAGTGGCTAGTAGCTAGGCAGGAAGTATAGGTGGGGTGACCAAACTAAGGATGATGGGTTGAAGAAGGGTGGAGTCAGAGGAGGTCACCAGCAGACACAGGAGAAGCAAGATGGACAAGCTCTTGTAAGAGAAGTTACCAACCCATCTGGCAAGGACAGATAACAAATAAGGGTTAATTTAAGTGTAAGAGTTAGTTAGTAGTAAGCCTGAGCTATTGACTTATCATAAAAGGTCCAGAGTCTGATATTGGGGTTCAAGCTTCAAGCTGAAGATCAGAAAAGCAAAGCAGACAGCCACTAGCTCTTACCTATATCTGAGACTGAAAGGCAATCCTGACTCCTCTGACTGAAATCCCAGACTGTTATGTTTTCCTCAATGTGACCAGAGAATCATGGGACTGAATGCCTTCCTATCCTCAATGTGGCTAGAGAATGTATGCGAGCCCTGAGATTCTGTTCCTGTCTTAAATGCCTTTCATGAGTTCTGCAATTAAAGGTATATAATCCCAAGTACTGAGATCTTTGTGTGATTTCTTTCTCTTTAGGACTGGATCAGTTTTGTTTAGTTCAGTGTGGCCTTTACCTAACAGAGTCTGTCTACTTCATAATCCTGAGTCCTGAGGTTAAAGCTGTGAGCCACCACCGTCTGATCTCTATAGCTTGAGGCTGACTTTGCTTTGTGAATCCTCAGGCAAACTTTAATAAATCATAAATAATGTATCATCACAATTTATAACTTAGATTAAGTGGCAAAGTAAGTTATTTGAGAAGCAGTTGCTGGTTACTTGGGAGCAGAAGCTCAGGACAGAAAAACTCTGCCTTCACATGGCCCCTAAACATTCAGCAAGAATTTCCATATAAAACTTGAGAAAGCTCAAAAAGGGGATTCTAAACATACAAAAGAACAGAGCCAAGCAGGGCTTCCTGGTAACAGCAGGGAACAGATAGGGTTCATCCAGTCATCAACATGCCATGATCTAAGTTACACAGCAGTTTAATTTTGCTATTGCAGACAGAAGAAGATTACAGATACACAGCAAAAATAGAACCAGACAGAAAAAAGCCTCTAAAAGGGTTACAGTGTGTTTAAAATTATATGTAGCCTTGGGAGAGAGAAGAGAAAGAGTATATACAGTCTTAGATTATAAAATATAGTTTAAAATAATAATGTTCTTTAAAAAGGAGTTAAGTAACATAAGAGAAAAAGGCTTCATAAAGAAGAAAATACAGAGTCTGGATCCTGCATGCTATTCTGTTGTCTTTGAATTGATTGGTTGTTAAGAGACATTGGATTAAAGATGCTAAATTAAACCAAACTATATATTTTTAAAATACCTTGAATTCAAAATTTAAGTCAAAGATGTGTTGCTTTGGGGAAGAGGTTATGCCTTTATTTCCACAGGAAATGAGCAGCTTTGGATTCACTCCAGGCTAAAGAATATTAGGATTGATCTAGGAAGAGTCCCTGAAATCCTGGCTATAAACATAAACAGATAAACTACAACATAAAGAACTGCAAAACATGTGATGTATATTTTACCTGTTCAAACACTTAACAAAAAAGTCATCTTTGGCTGAATTGTGCATAATGCAAGTCTATACTTGTATTAATGCAGATATGTATGCTGTTGTAGTGTTATAGTGTTATCCTAAATAGTTTTAATTATAAAAACCCAGAATCAGATATTAAGAGGTGCACACTAAAAGATCAGAGCAGTAGAGCAGCCAGCCGCTAGAGTTCTTACCTCTATGGAATCATCAGACCCAAAAGGGCTGAGTTCCTGTCGTCTTCTGCCTGATATTGCTCTCTCTGTATATCACTTCCTGTCTGTCTGTAAGACTTCCAGACCTCTATGGTTAACTAATTGCTATCTCCATCCTCAATCAAGCTCTGTTAGAACACAAACAAAATATCACCACATTCCCCCCATTTTGTCTAAAGTGAAAAAGAAGTCTTTAATATAAGAAAAATTATATACAATAATTACAATAACCATATACAATATATACTGGAAATAAATACATCAACAATGTCTAGTCCATACACATTTTGCAAAATCAGAGAAAATACTCCATATTTATCCTATTTTGATGAGTCAAAAAGGTTGTACCTAATTCACTTTCTATTCTAACTTGCATTACCAAAACTATGTTTTAATGTCTCTCAACCCTATACACTTTTGGGGGACATATTTTCTGGACGATTTGCCCTTTTTCTTCACCTGTCTTATTTATTCAGTGGTCTTCAGATTCCTTAGCTGGATAACTTCATTCTCCTGGCAGACAAAAACAAAACCCTGTCCCAACCCTAACTTTGGGGAATTTCCCTTTTGGCAAGTTATATCCGATCAAATGAGAAGCATTTGTTAATTTTATACCTTGGTTTAGATTGAATTGTTACACTGTTTGATGAGTTGTCACCTCTTTCAATCAGCTAATGTAAACATTAAGGCCAATCAAAAGCTTCCTCCCTCAGTTCACACCGTTTGCCATGAAGACCCTGAAGCTGCTTCCAGAGCCAGTTCTGGCAGAGCCAGTCAGGGGAGAGCATCTTGCATACTTCCACCTGTCATATTTATTGATTACAAACTTTCAGTGTATCTCCCTGCCACACTTGGAAATGTAGTTTAGCACATGGAAACTCCCTTTTGCTCTTCTTAGAATTCTATATTGAATTAAATGATCCAAAGATATGACAGACTCTGAAGACCCCACCCCATGGATGGCCTCACCCTCCCTGGGGAGCAGAAAGGGTATGGGATAGGTAGGGGGTCAGTGGGTGGCAGGGGAGGAGGGGAGGGAGAGGGAACCAGGATTGATATGTAAAAAAAATCTTGTTTCTAATTCAAATTAAAAATGAAAAAAGAAAAAGAAAAATTCACACGAGGGATCCCAGGGAAGAAACACGTGTGGCAGGAACTGCATAAAACAGAGCTGGCTGGTGGTGAGGGCCTAACTCTGGCAGTGTATTGAGCCCACCCATATATGGAGTTGGCTGCAGAGAGGCTGCATCAGAAAATGTCCCAAACATGCTCAGAGGATTGGGGATAAAAAGAGAGGAGAAACTAGCCAGTGAGGCAGTGATTGTGGCTAGAGCCCCCTTGTGCAGCTCCAATATGTGTGCCATTGGCTGCAAAACCACAGGCAAGCAGATTTTTCATGAATTCGTGACCCAAAGTTGGAAGACAGATATAGCACAATCCTAATAACCTTTAATAATAATAAAAACACACAGTCAGTGTTGGGCCCAAAAGGGGGACCAACTTAGGGAGATGCACCCCACAGAGTCACTCACAGGATACAAGTTGAAGGCAACAGCAAAATGATTTTATTCCAACGCATTGGGGTCTTTCTCTGAAAAGAGAGCGACCTTGAGTTTCCAAATCAAGCAGTTTTTATATCTTTGTGGTCACTAGGCAGGAGTGTGACAACATATTGATTGGCTACAACATATATGAGTCATTTACTGATTGGTTGGGAACTGAACTTACTATTTTGCCCACGAGGGGTTTGGAATGTTATTTTGGTTTTTACATCTGCAAGGCCATGGGACAGCTAGTGGTTTTTCCAGGAACTAAGTGACTTATACTTACTTTCAAAACTTGGGTGCTCTGGAGCAGGGTAACCCATAAAAAATTTTAGAAACCAGAGGATAACCAGTTGTTGAGGATCACATTCATTGGAAACTAGTAATAATAACAATTTCCAGAGACTGGTCATCATGACTGATCATTTCATGTGTTCTTTTTCTCAGAGCTGTGTGTGGCCAGGGTGATTTTCAAATCCATGCTGGTGGGTACCAGGCTGGGTTTGGTTTGGGGTTTTCATCAGATACTAGGGGGGTGGAAAGCAGAAGGATCACAGAAGCAGAGCAGCCAGCCATTACAGTACTTACCTCTACAAAATCCTCAGACTGAAATGGGCCGAGCTCCAGTCTCCTCCTGCTGTACATTCCTCTCTCCTCACAGCCACATCACTTCCTGTCTCTCTGTACAGACTCCGGGCCTCTTTGGTTAACTAATGGCTAGATACAGCCAATGATATTCAAGCACTCATTCTGACCTGACCCCTGACCTACTCTGGATTAGCAGACTCCCCTCATGGTGGCTAGAGCCCTCCTGTGTGTCAAACATGACCCTGGGATCAGGCACATCCACCCACCCCTCAGTGGTCACTGGGATCCCTCCCCCAGTCTACAAATCCAGAGACTGCTCAAACTGGGACTGTGTTTGTTTCTGTCCCCACACCTTATCCTGAGCCCACTCCAGGAAGGACCTCAAGCCTTGAATAGTTTACTGTCTCCCTCTACTCTGAGCTTCCACATCTCCCTTAGTTATACTCTGAATCCTTAGGAGTCCCCTGACCTCTTCCTGGAGCCTCTCAAGCCTGGACCCTGAGTGTGAGCCTAGAGCTCCTCTACCTAAGGAGCTGAATGGAGCTGGGCTGAGCGTAACAGCCACCCATTCCCTGACCCTCTCAGCAAGGTCCTTCTATCGATGTTTCTGGGGTTGTGTTGTCCTCAGGAGCCTGCAGCCATCTAAGTTCCTCAGGCTTCAGGGCCTGGTACCAGGGTGGAGGCCCACCCTCAGGACCTAGCACAGGACTGGAAGCCTCCTTCTGAGCAGCCCCACTGGCCCCTGGCCTCACTACAGTCCCTGGAAGCTGTAGGAATCGCTGCATCTGGCATCAGGTCCAGCTCCAAGAGAGTACTGAGCTGGCCAGTGAGCTGGGACTGCTTGTCACTGCCCACTGCCACCAGAAGGCCCGCCCTGAAACTCAGTAACTAGACACTGGCCAGGTGGGAGGCTCTGGTTTCCTTCTCAATGCTCAGAAGCAAAGCCACAGGAGGTACAGATGGCTAGGGACAAGGAATGAGACATCCAGTCTCTGGGCATCTGAGAGGGCCAAGGGAAGAATTTATTCTCATTCTAAATCTCATAGCCACAACTGAACCCTAAATTTTCTCAGGACAGTGTTTCCCTCTTTCCCAGAAATCTCATATCCCTGCTCACTCTGGCCCAGTCTCTTATTCCTTATCAGCCCTCGAAAGCCAGTTTGTGTGGTTAATCTTGACGGTCAATTAGAAGGATATAGAATAATCTAAAAAAAAAAAAAAAAACAATACAAAAAGCCAAGGCTTGTATGCTCATCTGTGAGGAATATTTAGACTGGTCTAAGAGAGGTTGGAAGAACAACCCTAAGTGTAAGGGGCAACTTCCCATGATCTGGGCACCCTGACTGAATAAAAAGGAGAAACTGGGGCCTGTAAAGTTGGCTCCGTGTTTAACAGTTCTGGCTGCTCTTTCAGAAGACCCAGTAATACCTACACGGCAGCTCACACCTGACTGCGATTCCAGTTGCAGGATATCAGACAACCTATTCTTGGTTCCACAGGCACCAGACCCTTGTGTGGTTCACTGATTGGCATTCAAGTAAAGGACCCATACACATAACATTAAAAGAATAAGTTAAGAAAAAAGAATTACTTCAGGAGACAGAGAGAAAGAGGGGGCGGGAGATGTTCTTCTGTGTGCTGTGAATATATGCTTGTCTTATTGGTTGATGAATAAAGCTGTTTCTGTCAATGGACAGGTAGGATGCAGCCAGGAAGGAAATATAGGTGGGCTTATCAGACTAGGAGAAAACTGGGAAGAGGAACTCGGGGGTGTGAGATGCCATGTAACTGCTGAGGAAGCAAGAGGCTTGGGCAATCTCCATTAAGCCAAGACCACGTGGAGATACATAGATTAATAGAAATGGGTTAATAATTAAGAGAGAGCTAGCCAATAAGAAGCCTAAACCATTGGTAAAGTTTATAATTCATATTAGGCTCTGTGTGTTTATTTGGGACTAAATAGCTGCAGGACTGGGTGGTACAGAAACTTCCCTCTATAAAACAAAGACAGACAGACACACACACACACACACACATACACACACACAGAGAGAGAGAGAGAGAGAGAATATGAGGCCCCAGTATTCATCTTCTTGTCTTCATGACCTTGGCCTAAATCTATGAGCTTAAAAAACATTTGCTGACATTGCTTTTGTCAGATATTTGATCAAAGCAATAGAGAAGGAAGCATTATGTCCCCTTTGTCTCCCCTAGTCTGGGTCAGGACATCTTAAACATTTTCTACTGAGTGCCTCTTTGCACCTAAACAATTTTTATAGGACTCCTGTATGCAGGTATATAAAACAGGGATACAAATGAAGAATTAACTGGCAATAAATCCAAAAGAAATTTACACTAAAACAATGCCTTGGGGTGGAGAGATGACTCAGCAATTTAGAGTGTTTGCATAAAAAGACTAGACTAGAGTTCAGATATGGTCCTGTTCACCCTATAACCCAGCACTGAGAGGGCATGGAGAGAGCAGAATCTCTGGGGCCATGGCTGGCTGCCAGCTTAGATGAAATCTGTGAGCTCCAGGTTCAGTGAGAGACCCTGCATCAAAGAAACAAGGCAGAGAGTGACAAAGAAGGATATCCTCCTATAGTTCGCTGCCATGCCCACCCACACATATGTGTGCACATACAACACACACATACACTTCATACAAGTGCATATGCACATCCATATACATACAAAAATAATAACAAGATAACAAACCAGTTATTGAGTACACATAATTCTATCATTCTCAGTGAATGTAAATTGCATACTACTAGGCACGGGCTTGTTTGTGTAGCACCACTATGGGGAAACACACTAATTTGACACATGCAGAAGAGTGATGATAGAACAATATCAGGAATCCCTGTTTTGTGATTAAACCATTATATTTCTGTAAGATTTTGTATGTACAGTTGAAAGTGCTGGGGTTCATGGCATGTCAGTCTGCAGGGATAGTCTCCAGTGTGCACCAAGGTGTGTCAGGCAGTGTCAATGTCTGGCCTGATCAGATCACACTTGTAGAGTGTGAATGTTATATGTTTAGAATCCAGGTGCAGTAAAGTCACAGCAGGCTGCACAGATCAAACACTCCCAAGTTCCATTTGTGTTTGATTTTTATTTAATTTTCAGGTTTTGTGTGTTCGGAATCCTTCAGTGTTATCAAACTTTTTGTGAAGGCTACATTCAGTTGGGAGACCCAGTTGTGACCCACAGGTTAAACAGCTTTGATTCAGGCCATCCTCCTGCCCAGCCAGTCAGCTCTAAAGAACATCTCCTTCCTTTGTCTCTTTCTCAACTCAGACCTCTTTCTATTTTTTAAAAAAGATTTATTTATTTTTTATTTCATGTGTTTAGCCTGCATGTATGCATGGGCATCATGTACTTGTTTGTTTGTGTCCAAGAAGGTCAGGAACGGGCATCAGACCCCCTGGAGCTGGAGTTGTAGATAGTCATGAGCCAACGTGTGGGCACTGGAAATGGACCCTGGGTCCTCTGAAAGAGCACCAGGTGCTTTTAACACTGAGCCATCTCTCCAGCCCCAACTAAGAGCACTTTCACTTCTTCAGTCCAGCCTGAGATCCTTCCAACACACAAATCTGGAGAGAGAGAACCCTCATTCATTCTAGTGACTTCCAGCGATTCTAGTCACACTGTGCTGACATCAGAAGAACCTACTCATTGCTTTCCTCAGTCCTCCTAGATGTAGGAAATGGAAATTAAATATGCTTAATTGTTGTTTATTTATTTATTTATTTATTTTTCATTTGTAGACATGGCTTCTTAGACCATACTATGTAGACCAGGCTCTCTTGAACTCAAAGAGACCTGTCTTCCTCTACCTCCTGAGTGCTGGGATTAAGGTGAGCACCATTGCACCCAACTTTACCATCTTTCTATCAAAGGGAGTTTTTATAAAATGTTAGAGTCCTCACAGGCTTCATCCCCTTTGTGTCAGGTTTACTCTTCTCAGCAGAGGCCTGGAGCCCTGGGAGCTGTGACTTCTGCACAGGCTCATAGCCTAACCTTTGTGTAAGATCAAAGTGCTCCATGTTGCATCCTGAGCTGTGGTGGCAAATGCCTTTAATCCCTACACTTGGGAGACAGAGGCAGGCAGAGCTCTGTGAGTTCAAGGACAGCCTGATCTACACAGTGAGTTTCAGGACAGCCAGGGCATCGCAGAAAACCTGTCTAAAACAAACAACAGCAACAAGAAACAAAACAAAACAAAACAACCCCCCCCCAAAAAAAAGATTCACCCTGTTCTCAAAATTACACTTTGCTTATCAGTTGCACTGTTTCTAAGGGTTTACTGTTAGCAGCCAACTAAGCATGTGAGGCCTAGCACTGACCATCCTGAGTGAGGAACAGTAATGAATTCCAGGGGGACTCCCACTGGGTGTGCTTGGAGCTTGAATCCCCTTCTGCAGAAGTGAAATTGCTTGTCCCTAGTGCTCTGGGTTGTGTGGTCGTTTCCCTGAGACCCCAGACACATTTCTAATATGTGAATACTTTCCTCCCTAAAACAGAAGACTTCTCAGTGTTCCCTCCTGATCCTAAAGGCTGACTTGTCACTGCTTCATTCTTGCTCCAGGTTAGAGCAAGCTGTGGTCTCCTGTCCAGGGCTGTATTACATGACTAGCAGATCTACACTGTAGGCCTTTAATAAATGATTGCTATTGTATTTACAAACAAAGAAATGTCAAAGGCAAGGGCTGAACCATAGTCCAGTCAAGTAGGGCGGAGTCATAGGGCAGTGGGGTGGGGTGGAGAAGAGGAGTGAGAATGAGGTGGGAGACGCAGAAATGTGTTTGTAGGAGGAGCCATTTCTCAGTCTACATCCTGGGCCAGCTTCCTGGAGTGGCCAGACTCAAACTCCAGTTCATGAACTCAGAGCCCTCGCCCATGGTGTTGGGCTTAGGGGTTTGAATATTATTATTATTATTTAATTTTTATTTCTCCTTGAGTCAATTTCCCACCCAATAAAAGACTGCAAACCTCTTGCTGGCAGCTGTTCTGTGAGAACCCCACCTGACTGGCCCCTTCCTCAGCAGCCTTGGGTTCCCTTGTTTGCCTAAGTCAAGGTGGCCAAAGTGAGGGAATCCTATGGAGGACACCAGCTGGTCCCAACTATGGACTCTGCTGCTTCCCATGGGCTGTCCATGGTGCTTTCGAGTCAGAGAACTCCAGGCCTGCCTTTAGCTAGCGCCCAGCATATAGTAGATGATCTAGCAGTTCACTGGGTTGTGCCCATATTCCAGCTTCCTGGGGTTGGCCGAGTCAACGGTGTCTTCTCTGTAGGCTGGTGTGGCTGACTTGGGTCTGCGCTGTGTGGTGGCTGAGTTAGGGTCTTGGCAGGGGATTCTTAAAGGCACCAGCACCACCCAGGCAGTAGGGGTTAGGGTGTGGAAACACTAGAAGAAGGAACAGCACCTACCCAGCCCCAGTCACTCAGAACACCCACCCTGACAGCCATGCCCCAGCACTTAAAGCAACTGCAGCCACGTATACGTCTGAAAATTAACCAGGCTTTTGGGCTGATGATAGTACAGCCTTCCAAACCCCCTGTCACCACCCCATCACCTGACCTCCAGGAGTCCTACAACCCACTCAGTGAAGGAAGGGGGGTGTGCTGAAAGAAGGCCATACCCAAAGGCACAGGTTGGAAAACCTTGGAGATGAAAGGTTTTGATGAAATGGTACCTTTCCAACCTCCTCTTCACACAGCCTAAATCCCTCCAGGGGCAACCTGCCTACTAAGTGGGAAGATCCACAGTTTCCAGGAAGAAGTAGAATTTAAAGGCAGGATGACCCAGGAAGCATCACTAAGTGCATTTTGGGAGCAGAGCAGTTCCAGGTGGAGTAGAGAGAACATCTAATATCCTAATTAAGTTTAGAAAACACTTTAATGATCCCTACTGAAGTCTCTTCTGGCTTCTAGGAAGGGCTCAAGTCATATCAATTCCTGGTCAAGTCCAAATCCATTGACATCTAGGAGATAAGGGAGAAGTAACAGGCTTAGTTATGTCTGGTATAATCTCCTGGTCTCCAGGCCTTTGTGATTCCTGGAGTTTGCTCCCAAGACCCAAAGGAGAGAAGGGGGAGTGGGAGGGAAGGAAGAAAGGGAATAGTAGGTCTGGATGGAGAGATAACCCTAAACTGGACTGATGTATGGGTTATTATATCTCTTTGTGCTAGATTTTGTGAATGGAGTAGAGTGGTTGGAAACTCCTGGTGACGCTTGGAAAATGAAAGAGTTCCCAAGGGCTGCCTTGACTTGAAGAACTAGGATATCCCGAGTCTCCAAGATCAGAATTGGTGGGCTGTTTGGAAATGGGTGGAACTCAGAAAGGTGGACTTTGGGTCAATAGAAACCAAAGGTAGGCCAGAGCATGGCAAAAAAGACTCTAGGTTTTGTCTTTCCCCATTCCCTGTCCTTGCTAACTGTTAGATTACATTCCTAAGGCTAGCCACCAAGGTCTATTCCATTATTTGACTACTTCCTCCTCCTGAGGCTGGTGACCAAGGTCTAGCTATTAAAGTATTGAAGTTCACCAATCAAAAGGCCCCTTTTGGGAACACTTCTCTACTACTGGTGGGAGTGCCAACTTGTACAGCCACTTTGGAAATCAGTATGGTGACTCCTCAAGAAAATGGGAATGAGTCTACCACAAGGTCCAGCAATTCCACTCCTGGGCATATACCCAAAAGAAGCACATTCATATAACAAGGACATCTGTTCAATGATGTTCATAGAAGCACTATTTCTAATAGCCAGAAACTGGAAGCAACCTAGATGCCCCTCAACCGAAGAATAGATAGAGAAAATGTGATACATTTACACAATGGAGTACTACCCAGCAGAAAAAAACAATGGAATCTTGAAATTTGCAGGAAAATGGATGGAACTTGAAGAAACCATTCTGAGCGAGGTAACCCAATCACAAAAAGACAAACATGATATGTACTCACTCATATGTGGATTTTAGACATAGAGTAAAGGATTACCAGCCTGCAATCCACACTGCCAGAGAAGCTAGTAAACAAGGAGGACCCTAAGAGAGACATACATGGTCCCTTGGAGAAGGGGAAAGGGTCATGATCCCCTGAGCAAATTGAGAGCATGAGAAGAGGAGGGAGGGAGCTATGAGAATGAGAAGAGAAGAGGAAGGATGCAGAGGTCATGAGGAGCAGAAAGTTTGAGTCAGGGGAAGAATAGAAGAAAGGATATGTGATAGGTAGGGTTTTAGTTGGGGGGGTGGTAGGGGAGGAAGGGAGGGAGAAGGGAACTGGGATTGTCATGTAATTCAATCTTGTATCTAATTCAAATAAAAAAAAAAAGAAAACAAAAAAAGGCCCCTAATCAACATGCCCAATCACAACAAACTAACTCACCCTAACAGGGGTTACCCTTTTCCCTTTATAAACTGCCATTTGCCTGTGAGCCCCATCTGCCTGCACTTTATCCCGAGGCAGTCCTTTGACCCTCTGGGGAAAATATCTCTTCCCCTTCTCCCTTACCCCTTTACCCCCCTCTCCCTCGTCTTCTGTCCTCTGCCTCTGTCCCTCTGGGGCAAACTATTCTCTTTGGGCTGAGAACTTGTTCTTGATGTGTCCTTTCAGAAAATTCTCCTGAAGGAAGAAAAATTATGGTGTTGAACCACCACCTGGGTAGGAGATTGGTAGTATTCAGAAACCATGTCTGGATCAAAGAACAGGGGCTTGAGGACGCCCTGGCAAGGGCTCAAAAGGGTTTCATAGTGTATAACTTCTCAAGTAGGCATACCAATTTGTTTCTGGGGACTTTTGGACTGCAGAGAAAAGACCTTAAATTTAGAGGAAACTTGTTTGAGAGTAGTAGGAGAGGGGAACATGTGAATTTTGCTGGAGCAGGTTGGGTAGGTGCATTTGCTAGCAAACTCAGGGGCTGGGATGGGGATATGTGTGGCTAGACAAGTAGTGCTTACTGAGTCCATGCCCAACAGGCCCAGTGCAAAGTGCATGCAGTTGTTTTTAGTAGGATGGTATTCAGGAGGTTTGCTGCTCATAGCATTTTGCACTCGTTGTTCCAGCATTTTACAGTCAACGCCACCACGTTTTCGAAGAACACGAATGAGATTTCGGGATTGCTTCAGCCACTGAAGGCCCTCTTTGTGCACAACACCTTCACAAGAATTCACAAGCATTTCTACTTCACTACCACCGGGGTTCTTTCCTGCAAGGGTAGCAGATCCAGTGAAAATCAGAGCCACCATTTTCTCAAACTGAAGTCTCATACCTGGGCTGCCCCTCCCCTTTTCAGAGACCTATGCTTTCTTACCAGTTTTCATCCCAGTGCTGTCCCCTCATGACTGGACAAGTTTGCTTTCGCTCACCCTCAAAGTGTATGATCTCTCCATGGCCGCAGTAAACACCCACGTGGGCCGCGAACTGCTGCACCTTAGCAGACTGCAACTGGAACAGGTAAAGGTCTCCAGGCTGAGGATCGCCTTGGTCTAACTCCACATCCTGGAAGTGCTTCATCAGGAATGCCTCATTGAAGATTGCAAGGGTGCTGTATACCCCTGCCAGGCTCTAAGAGGAGAAATGTCTCAGACTTCAGGTTGTGTGCTCAGGCTTCGTTAGGTCAGACCTGGCTTGGGGTGGGGCCCTAGGCAGGTGGTCTTCATTAATTTACACCTTCCTCCCTGTACTTAGATTCGAGACACCTGAAAACCACAGATTCACCTGTCCTGAGCCACCCTAAGGACCACATACTTCCACCAATTGAGAGTCCCCTGCCACCCACCGTTACCCACTTATCCCCAAACCCTCCACTCTTTTCTCCTCCCTCTCATTGCTCCTGGATCTCCTTCCTTATTCGGCTACAGTCTTGTCCTTCCTACAAGCAATACTGGTTTTGTGGAGTCAGCAGGCACCTGGGTTGAGAGGTGGGCCTGAAGAAACAGGAAAACTTCAGTGAGATCTACACCAGGGTAGATACCTCCCATGTACAATAAACTCAATAGCAAATGTGCATTCACTCACTCCTTGCTACAATTCTCAAGATAGGTACAGTATCCTTATTTTCAGGAGGAAATTGGGGAAATCTCAAATCTTGCTGGAGTACACAAGCTAATCTGTGTTCACCGCATGACCATCATGAGTCCCATGTAGTACAGAAACACCATGGCATTTTTTTCCTATACGAAACTGATAAATCAAGTTTAGTTTCTCATCTTTACTGTGACAGAGGGCTCTGGGAACTTGGAAGGATGATTTCATTGCCCTGGTTATACCTGAGCTTTGGTTGCAGAGAGGGAGGTGGGAGAGAGAAGAGAGAAGAAAAGAGAGGACTATTGGGGTACTGCTAAAGGACCTAGGACTAATGAGTGACCCTTCATCCCAGGACTCTGGGCATCTTGGTGTCCTTGTACCCTTTGTTCATGGGCCATACTAGTATCCACCAAATAAGGAGAGCACTTTATTCCGAGCCCCCCATTCACCCCATACCCACTGGGTCAAGCAGAAGTCACAGCTATGGAAGACAGTGCACTGTCCTGGACTCTGTTGAGACAGCTGGAACCCTGTCTGGGGAGGAAACATGATGAACCAAGCACTTCTCTTCCATTTACCTGAGTTGAGAAGCTCATCTAGGGAAGAGAAAAACCAGTCGTCATCACCAGGTACTTCACCTGATCTCCCTGCTCTGGCTGCCAGTATCTGTTGTGTTGTGTTGATTACAGCTTGAGAGACCTATGTCACCTCTCCATATAGGACATCAAAAAGCCCTTCTCTCTCTACCTCAACTTACTCATCTGTAAACTGGGGACAATAAGGTTGGCCAGCTGGGCATCAGCTGACCACTGTGAATCACTGAGAACTCTTTGGGATAAGGACAATACCAGAGAGCAGGGTTTGTTTATCTGAGGTCTAGTTGGCTCCTGAACTTGCCATTGGCCTCAGCATGCACATTTGAGCACCAAGTGGAGGGCTGGGGAGAATACCTCTTTCTCATTTCAGAGAAGAACAATGGGTCCCAAAGGCTGGTGGTCTCCCTCTAACCCCTGTCTCAGTGATCAAAAGGAATCACTCAATTGAAAACCCAGACTCTCCCTCAAATTTCCCATGGGGGGGTGGAGAGGCAGTCTGGCTGCCATCAGTTTGGCCTTTGCCCTTTCAAACAGGGTTCCAGGCCCATGGCTGATGTTCCACCTATAATGAACAATAATACTTATGGCTAAAAGCTATATGAAGGCCACAATTAGCCCTAGCAACAATGTCATGCAGATCCTACTGTCATTTTTATTTGGAAGGAGGGAAAATGAGGCTTGGGGAGGTTGTTAAGGTTACATCTAAAAAGTGATAGAACCAGTGTTCAAACTGGGATGATTTGACTGAACCAGGGTATGGGACTGCCTCTGGAATGCTGGGACCTCTTAAATGGTTCGTGGAATCCTACCTCCAGCCCCCACCCCCAGGAAGTATTGCCCCTGTTTTCTTCCTGACTAGAGAAGCAGCTACTCTTGCATTTTGCATTCATTCATTTAGTTATAGTAAAAGACCAAGAGCAACACCCTGGAACCACCAGTGCCTGGGAGACAAGTTTCTCAATCCCATGGTCCAGGGGCTGACAACACTGCCCAACCTGTTGGGGATCCTGGCTTGGAGGCCTGAGCCCTTCTTTCTCTCACCCTGCCTATCAGAAACAGCAGTGGCAGAGAGTCCCTGTGACTGGCTTTGGGGACACTGCTCCCAGCCAGGTACCTACAGCTAAAACAAGGTCAGAGTGGAAGCCCACTTCTTCTGACCATCCCTCCCTTTCCAGAGGCTCCAGTCACTGTGACCCCACCTGAATATGAGCCCATAATGTAAGCGGCTTACCTTGTAGTGAAGATCCCAGGAATATAAAATTGTAAGCCTAGAGAGATGAAACCTGAGAGACCACAGGTCTGTCAGCAGCTGAAGTTTAACTTAAACAATGTTTTTTTTTTTGCCTTATAGCCAGCAGCTTCGTCATTAGTCAAAGGTTAACTAAGCCCCTTGTTCTTACAACTCCTATGGGCCAACTTTAACCTTTAATATAGTTGCTTCTATGGTACTCCCAGCTCCTTCATTTCCTTAATCTTCAACTACTGCTCCATGTGACCTTCTACCACATTGTCTTGTATCCTTCCCAGGAAGAGGAAAAATACCTGTGTCAGGATAGCTGTAAATACCTTAAGCCAACACCCTATAAGAAAGAAATTGTAATCTTAAAAATGTTAAAGTGACTCTAAGCTTAACCTTCAAGATTGTAAAAAAAAAAAAAAAAAAAAAAAATTGTCTTGTCCCATGCCTGATGGTTAGTTTTCACTTTAAAAAGATACTCTACTCAAGACTTCCATTAGTGGCACACACCTTTAATCCCAGCTCTTGTGAGGCAGATGCAGATGAATCTCTGTGAGTTCAAGGCCAGCCTGGCCTTACAGAGTGAGTGCCAGGATAGGCTCCAAAGTTCCACAGAGAAAACCCTGTCTCACCCCCCCACACCCCCCAAAGAGGCTCAAAACCCTCTACTGTTCCCCACAATATCAGAAGCCTGTACTCTCACGGTGGACAGTTAGCTGGTAAGCTTCTTTTTGCCCTGGGTGTCAGGAGTAAAGTTTCCTTCTGGTTCATAGACTCTGGTGTTCTGCTCCCCCATCATTTGTGTGTCCAAGACCCACAGTAGTCACCACATTTCACTCCTTGTAAGAAGTTCATCTTCTGTGACCAGAGGAGAGAGGGCAAGTTGGCCATGTATCGTGGCAGATAAAAGTGGCTAACCAGGAAGTCTGGGGCCAGATGCTGAGCACCACACTTTATCGTCCCAACTTTCAACATCTGATATCTGATTCCATGACTGCCTGATCTCCTCAGCACCTTTTCCTCACGCTTCACTGTCCTCAGGTACTCAAGGCTTCATGTCCACCCTGCCTTGGTCAGAGAATAAGAGCTAGCTTTCAATCCCCATGAACTTACTGAGGTTTGCTCTGGTCTGTTCTACTGAGCATGCTTTGCACCCTTGCACGTGTATTCTGCAGGTTCAGGTGTAGTGGTCTGTAAGCACACATAGGTCAAGGTGGTTTATGATATTCTTCATATTAATGCTGACTATATGGACTTTAATTTTCTGTTTTACACAGTTTTCAGTCAGTTCAGAGGGATGGCAAGACTTCCTGCTATGTACAGGTACAGTGTTATCTCCCTCTCATTCTGTTAGATTTTGCTCTGTGGAGTTTGAGCCTCTTATTGCATATAGAAACATTTTTTGATTGCTACATCTTTGGATAAACTGACATTTATTATGAATATCCCCCTGTGCCTCTGCTAATGCTTGAACTGAAGTCTTTAGCTAATGTCATGCTTGCTAATTGCATCTGTGTCTTTTATCACTCGCTTGTTTTCCTTTTCCCCATTGACCTATGTCTGTTTGTGTCTTTACATGTACTTTTGATTTTGAGATGGGAGTCTCACTTGTTTCTCAGGCTGGTGTCAACTCCAGGCTCCAGTGATATTGTCATCTCAGCCTGGTGAGTATCTGAGACCTTGGAGGCACACCAGGTGTGGCTCTTTGTCACTGTGTTTAAAATACATTCATAACAGAATATAATTGGATATTCCTTTACACTATATAGATATTTAATGCGGTACTTGATATGGTTAAACTTAGGTCTACCACTGTTTAGCTGTTTTACCTTCTGGTGTGTGTGTGTGTGTGTGTGTGTGTGTGTGTGTGTGTGTGTTCTTTTGTTCTCCCTTCCTCGTCTCCTTTTGACATATTTGAATATTTTTTAGTAATTCATTTTAAGATGTGCACAGTAGCACACATCTGTAATCCCAACACCCAGGAGGCTGCAGTAGGAGAATTTGAAAACTTCAGAGCAGCCTGTGTCATATAGTAAGAGCCTGATTCAAGTAGATTCCATATCAACTAGCATTTAGCATTTAGCTCCAGTTCTTTGTCTTATATATTAATAACTTCTTTTTGTTGTTGTTGTTTTGTTTTTGTTTTGTTTTGTTTTGTTTTTCCAAGACAGGGTTTCCCTGTGTGGCTTTTGAACCTGCCCTGGAACTAGTTCTCATAGACCAGGCTGATCTTGAACTCACAGAGTTCCACCTGCATCTGTGTCCCAAATGCTGGGACTAAAGGTGTATGCCACCACTGCCTGGCTATTAATAGTTTCATTAGGTATTACAATGCAACTAATTTTTCAGTGGGTAGTTACCTTAATCCATCAGGATATGGTGCCACGACATAGGTCAAGGTGGTTTATGATATTCTTCATATTAATGCTGACTATATGGACTTTAATTTTCTGTTTTACACAGTTTTCAGTCAGTTCAGAGGGATGGCAAGACTTCCTGCTATGTACAGGTACAGTGTTATCTCCCTCTCATTCTGTTAGATTTTGCTCTGT